>NW_028280793.1:4972500-5272500 GCF_059751285.1 Brachycentrus maculatus
ACAAAATTATTATGATACAAGTATCTGGGTAGAAGATCATGGAATTTCACTTGGAAAATGTAAAAATTTCAGATGAAGATTTTATGATAAATATTTTTTTATTAAATACTACAAATACTGATATTTATTTTGTACGTTCTGAAAATCTAAATACATAAACAATAATCCAATATGTTTATTTTGTTAAAACTTTTATCTTCAAAAATATCCCCTATTATAAGATTATAAGATTATGAAAAAATATATTATTTCGTTGTTTTAAATGTGTGGATAGTTGTAAAAAAAGTATGAGAATGTATTCTGTAATTTAATTGTTAAGATTATTTTTTTTGCTGTTTTATTTTTGTTTTTTTAATTTTTTTATCGTAAACATATGTACATGTAAGTTGAGAATACAATCCGAATTCAGATAAATCCACTGGTCATAAAATCATTTCATCCAATCTAGTTTTCAATAGGAAAAATTAGGTTTTCATTGACAACCGTAACCAAAAATATATGAAGAAGATTTAGTTTGTATAAATTCAATTAGACAAAAGGTATTTTATTCATGTTTTAACACCGTAAGATTTTGGTAGTTAAAATAAATTTTAATTATTTTGTTATTATGACATGCGACCACTCTTCACAGAATCTTTAACACTTTTTTCAAAGGAACAGAAATTAAACCAGTTTAAAGAGAAAAAAAACTTTCGTTGTGAGAGAAAACCAATGATAATTATTAAAAAAAAAACACGCTAACTAATAAGTTATAATTTAAAATACGAAAAAAATTAACGGGGAAGATATATATTTTGAAAATTAAATTAGGAAAAATAAGATGTAGGAAGAAAAATATAATATATCCCTACAAGTGAATACCACACGTGTGACAAAAATAGAGTTTTATCAAGTGCAATTACTTTTTGTTTTTGTAAAATACTTTCTACACATATGTAATAAAAGACAGGAACTAAATTATTAACTTCATGTTTGAAACATTAATATCTTTTAGGTAGCCAGCAAACAGGCGTTTTTCGCTTTCGTTTTCCACTATCGGAATTATGAAAATGAGCTGCAGCTTTCTACAAATAAGTATAACCCGAGGAACTCTTTAACGAATATCATCTCACGCTAACAGTTACGCACATCTATAATTGAAAGACTGAACCGAGGCAATGGAAGGGTAGAATCCAGAGGGAAGTAAGGACGTCTGTGGGGCGGAAACAAGGTATGCGTGCCGAAAGGTTTTCCGGTTTTACCTCGGATTTGGAAACGGTTATAATTTGCATGTTAAGTGAAACTGGAAGGAAACAGTTGTATTACTTTTTAATTGAGTGAAAAGTTTTGAGAGTTGTGCCAGCCTTGCCTTTGTTCGCAGTCTAATCGATGCTTTAAATAGCTTAATAATGAGAATACTCACTTCTCCCTATAACTGTAAAAGGCAAAGCACAATAATCGTAATAAGTACGAGTGCTCTGAAATTATATAATATAAGCGATAAGTAAATTCACCCAAGGACTCTTGAATCGTAGATTTTAGTAGAATTCTTCAATAATAAAAAAAAACAGTTTTTTGTTTAAATGATTCAGCGTTTAGATATCTTTATTATACTATATTATTTTTTAATTATTTTTGGAAACTACTCGACTTTTAATTTTTTCCGATAATCACCAATTACTAACACTGTGTTTGATTGACTCCCGCAAAGCGAAACAGCTGTCATAAAAAATAATCAATTCAGATGAATCAAATATTCTGATTTGATTTATACATAATATCAAGAGATGTGGAAAAAGTAGAGCAGAGAAAGTGGAAGATCCAAAGAATGTTTTCAAAAACAGAGAATGTGGCATTCTATTCTCTCTGCCTACCCCTGTGGTCAACGTGTAAATATCTGTGTGAACATAAATTTTCTGTAAAAATTGCTCTTAAATAATATTGGATTTTGACGCCGTATTTTGCTGAACTCTCGTGACAAAAATGTCATCCAACAATACATAACATAAAAATGACGTAAAAGCGTTTATTCCAAACTTTTCCGAAACACCTCTCTTATAAAACACGATGCACTTATAAGACCATAAAAGAATGCTGCTCCAGACGAATTCCGTTCTCCGGGAGATATATTTACGACACGAAACAAAACGAAAAAAAATCGGTTCGATGTCCGCATTATTCTTCGCTACGACGGATATTTCGCTTCAGTTCAGGTTATTGTTGATGCTGGAACTGATGCACGTTTATAAAGAGGCATTTCGGGTTTCACCTGCCCGAAACCAGTTTCAATAATGTTGGGGCAATCAAAAAATGTCATACAAATTGGTTGAAATATTTCATGTATTATTTGGCAATTTTATTAACAAATTTATATATTTTAACTAGGCAATGAGCGATCGGAATAAGTATCTAGTTTTTTGGTTTTATTTTTGAATTCGAGCATTTGAAGGTAAGTACTTCAATTTCTGGTAAAAAATATTTTAAGTTTCTTATATATTTATAAATTTGACACCATAAAGTTAAGATGAAAAACAGTATAAACAAAAAAAATGGAACGATTTTCTTCCCAATTCCGTTCAAACATATACCTGGGTATATCTATTAAGATGATATTATCAATGTTTTTGGCCAAAATTATCGTAAGGCGCCAAAATGAGACAATTTTAATATGTATATGTAAGATAAACAAAATAAAGATGAAATAATAAATAAACTTAAAAAAAAAACATTCATGTATTGTATCCCAGTACGGAAAATAAACAACAGTCACCCATTACTCACAACTCAAATTTTACCACGTTTTGTCAATTTAATATTTTAACCCCTCCCGCACTTAATAGTGCAAAGGGCACTGCATCGTATAAAAAAGTGTTATTTTGATCAGTAAATACATGAAAGGAACGTCATTAGCCCTACACTTCAGTTACCAGGGAAAAATTAAATAAATATTGCAGTAAAGATCACTCTTATTTATTTTGACACTTCAAAGAATTAACCCTGGGACCTCCAGCACGTTAGTTTAACTCTGTTACCCTTTAGCTATGGAGGCCTAAAATATTTTTATGTTACTGGAATTAAAATAAAATACGATTTCTATTTTTCCTTTTCCATTTAACCAGACTGAACCACAGCGACGCGTGGCTGGGTACAGTTAGTCTATAATAAATCTAGAAATCACTAGCTTAAAATAGAACAGCCTTATTCGAAATATAATATTTCCATTTAAATTGGACACAGCTTTTAGTTTAGTGGAGAGAATGACCTAAATATTCTAAATTACTACTGAACGTCCACCGACCAAATGCAGATGTGGCGACAGCCTTGCTAATCGAATACATAATTCATGTTTTGAAGATGATCTCGGACCTTGCATATTTTAATAATAATTGAATGCAGTTATTATAAAACTAAGTCATAAAACCATTAATAGATTTTGAAGAATTGACACGTGGAATTGGTTTAAATTTAATGGAATCTTGACATGGGGGAGAGTCTGGTGACAGTCGTTAATTCATATGGCGAAGATGATCTAGACTATGCTTATATTATTAATTATTGAATGCAGTTATCATGGCACTTGGTCATAAAACCATTTACTGATTTTGAAAAATTGACACCATGGAATTGGTTATAACGAAGTCGTTTGGAACTTTGATATGGAAGCGAGCTAGGTAACGGTTTTCGGGATCTTAATTTTACAAACTTCTAAATAGTCTTTAATTCATATAATGAAGATGATCTTATACCACATTTATATTCTTAGAGTACAGTTATTATAAAACTTGGTCATAAAACCATTAATGGATGTTGAAAAATTAACACCGTGTATTTGGTTAAAATCAAATCGTCTGGAATGGGGGAGAACCAGGTGACGGTTTTTGAGAGATTAATATTACAAACTACTTACTAGTCAAATATTTATGTAATGAAGATGATCTCGAACCATGCATATATGTAGTTAATTATTGAATTCAGTTAGAACGGAAACTGATCATAAAACCATTAAAAGATTTTTAAAAATCGTCACTGTGTGATTGGTTTAATATCAAGTCGTTTAGAATATTGACATGCAAGTGAGCCAAGTGAAGATTTTTAGAGATTTATTTTACAAAGTTCTTACGAGTCACATCATTCGCTACGAAATTACCGCCTCTGACGCGTGTCGAAAACCAATAGAGAAACCAGATTTTAATTGGATGAGAGTAAGATACAAGGGGTGAGGAAAGGTTAATATTTTTTACGTTGAGTTTTCATTTCAAGGTTAAAAGTTAACAGAATCTGTGAATACAGATATTTTATAATCTGAAAATTTAAAAGTAAAATGTTAGAATACAATTATGGTTACCCCTCAAGAAACTGTAAAGAATATTTTTTTATAAAAAGTTTGCTAGTTTCACAGATTTTCTTTCATTCCTTTGAAAATAAAAAGATTTATATGGCACAAAATATAACCAAAAGAAGCGGTTGAACTGCAAAAATATTAAAATATAAAAAAATCATTTCTTTATACCTGAATTATATGTTGGAAAGCCCTCATATAATTCAGGTATAAAGAAACGAATTCATCTTTTATTTCTTGAATCAACGTGTTTTTATATGTCGTTGTATATAATTGAAGTTTTGAAATGATTTTAATACGTAGAACCCTTTGTAAAGTATTTTCAATACAAAATTCTTACATTATACTACGATGCTATCTTAAAATTAATATTTTCTCTTTGAAGCAAAAGGTTCCCTTTGATTTTAAATAATATATGCTTAATTTACTTATAATATGATAAAACGTATACGAAAATAAAACAAACTGAAAGGGTTCAAAACGAAATTGTAACCCCATACCCGATTCTACGTATATATTAAGTAATAGAATGAGAAATATAGTTATACAAGTAAGGGTATTTTTTTAATACGTTGGATGCGGTGTACGCCCCAGGCACGTAACTATGCGGAATATGCGCTAGGTACGTATTGCTTAAAATTGAGAAAAATGAGTCAAATGGCAAAGTATCATTTCGTTATTGAAAGTATTTTTATGTCGGTGTTTAATAAATAATTAAAAAATTACAAAATATAAATAATTGTATGCAGGACATAATTAAATGAGTGTTAAAATTAAGGCTTTAGTCCCCTCGACGACTCATATTTATACTCGCTTGTCTCAGAGCGAGTATAAACATACCATACACTAAAAGTACAGTAGTGTACCGTATCTACAAAAAGAAATACATATTATTTAATATATTTAAAGTATTTTCTAAATTGCTACTTTGTCAGCATCTCGTAATTGTTTGCGATATATTGAATTAAGTGAACGTTTCAATACTTAAATGGAACATATACCATTAAGTTATAATTTCTCATCTGTTATCTTTAAGCTCGCAGGAAACCAGAAGATTCGAAAGCTGTATTGTAGGTTTATATTTTACGCTTATTTAGATACAAAATCATAATACAATATTCTGGTACTGGAATAGTGTTACCATTGAACCATGATATTGTCAAGACAACAATATTAACGGTGACCCGTGACGTATAATGTATACTATTGATGACAATCTAATTTTCTTTATAATCTTCATGAAAAGGATGCCATTTGATGTTTCACATTTCTAGTTTCCTTGCACAAGTGTGATTATTACTGTCGTACCACCCGGGGTAAGATTCAGTAAACACGAAGGTCTGCAGGTAATGTGTAATCTTGTTAAGAAGTGGTTTTGCTATTTGGGCCGCTATGATCGACCTCATATGCCGAATTGTACAATCCAAATCAACAAGGCAAGGTGATCAGTCCTGCGCTTCATGTGATAGCTCAGAGTATTGTTAAATCGTACAGAGTAAAAAAATCATCAATAGTTATTTTCACAGCCTCTGGGAATCGAACCCGAGATCTTTGGGACAGTAGCTAAAACCGCTTACCATTACGATACGGAGGTAGACGCTAAGTGTAGCAGTAAGGGCTTGAATCAGGAATGAAATTCAAAAGGCATTACTTTCGTAACATTGATTCTTATGGAGCAATACTGTTTTTTTTTTAAATAAATTGACATCGATTGCAGTAATTGAATTTACGCATTCATAAAATATTTGGATAGTTTAATTTTAGGGAGATCTACATGTTGACAGTATGGTTACGTCATTACTAAATCAATTATGTATTTTAAATTAAAATTTTACTTAGTGAATTCCACTCTTTCTTAAAATGTATTGTGACTTTCTTAAAATGTTTTGATGCATTCCGCATTATTTTTAACCACCGTATGTATCATTTTCAAACATAATTTCAAACACCGTAAAATTTTACCTCAAAGTGACTATCGAGTCAATTAATGAAATTATATTTTTTTTATTATATACATACATACAATACTGAATACAATGAGGATATTTTGTATTACAACAGTAAGTTGATAACCTACATGATTTCTAACTAAATTATTATTGAAAAGAATGCTCGTATGATTATTATTATTTTTTTATATTACGAGAATGAACTCATGTACAGGGGCCTGATATTCACGCTCCCAGGAGGCCGGAAGTTGCGGTAGTTAATGTGTCGTGGTTTCATTTCCACGATTGCATAGATTTTTCACCCACAGCGGTGAGAAAATTATAAGTGAATTTTTAATGAAAAAATGGCGGAGGCGACAAAATGTTCCAGGGAGATATGTTCCAGCCCTGAAAAGCGCGTTGATTTTAAATATAACGTTAGCTAAAGTAATTAAAATTAAAGCCGACAAAGATAAATTGATTTTCGTAAAAACAAGTTAGCTGAGAACTTAATTGTGTTTATGTGTTTTCGCTTGTTTGTTCTTGGGTAATTATCATAAAATCCATTTATAGTCTCAAATATTTAATAGGAAAAATAATTCGTTTCAGAATTTTCAATAATTGAGGTTGTAATTAAAACTGAGTACATGTTTCTAAAAAAAGTCGAACACAAATTCTTATTTCTTTAAAATTAAATAAATCAAATATACATATTTTACGAATAGATTTGTTCAGTGAATAAGTTCGAGCCTACAAAGTCACACATATTAAAAACTGATTTTGAACCCCAAATGATTTTAAAAAAGAAAATAAAATTATTTAATTTAATAATTATTTTTATTAAAAAAAATCCGCCTCCGTAGTGTAAAGATCAGCACGCTCGGCTACCGTTCTGTAGGTCCCGGGTTCGATTCTCAAGAGGGGTAAAATAAATACAAGTGATTTTTTCACTGTAATATATATTCAATATTTTTTCAATATTAAGGGTTTTATTATTATTATTATTATTAAAAAAAAAATTCTAGTACTAAAAATGCGCAAGTTATCCTGTCACGAATAAACATTGGATTTTCCAACGCCTTTTTGGTTTGCTATACGACACTATGAAACCAGCACAGGTATTTTGCCAATATCAATAGTGTTTTTACAGCAAAAATCAGATTGTCTCATTTGAGATAATTAAGTAAAAATTATCATTTCACATGTGATATTTTAGGAGAGCATATACAAGAAAGCGTGTTAAGGAACTCAAGATGTTCATATAATATAAATAATAATAAACGAGTATAAAAATAAGACAAAATATAGTATTAGATTTCATAAAAATGTTTTTACTACGAATCTCTTCGAAAAATTATATTGTGTTCCAGAAAAACCTTTATTGTAAATACCGAAATTCGTTAATACATGGAAATAATCATGTTAACGGTCGACTGCTTGCTGGATTTTCCTAAATACTTATTTAGGAGAAAAAAATTAAAAATATTTTTTTATCAAATTCGAGGAATTTTGTTTGTTACATGATTTATAGAATATTTATAAACATAATATACCTAGTGTATAAGTGAGAAACGTTATAGGTCGCGAGATAGAATTACAGCCAAATTTTGTCTGTGTTTGTGAAATGGGAAATGAAAGTAATTGTTTCCATATAAATGTACATAAATATATTTTATTAATTGTTTCGGCATTACTTTCCCCTCTCCTTATTTATAGAACAATTTTATATTTTATATTTTAGTTATCATACAGACCTGAATGATGGAAGTTTAACTTCTGAAACATGTAGTTTATAATAAAACTCAAGTGGTAAAAAACAAGTGTTTTCTTTAATCATTGTTACATAAATATGTATCAAAATGTATATAATTTTTCGGTAAAGCTAAAATAGTAATAATTCCATCAGAACGAGTTATACAATATGTTACAGAGGCGATGGACAATCTTATGAAATAACTACTTAAAACGTAATACTCGTATGAAGAGATCGAATGGTAACTAGGCACATTGGTGTGACGGAAAAATAACTTAATTTTGGTATCGATTTTTCCATTTCATTAAAAAATTATCGGTTTTTCTGCTACAGATTATACTACAGTAAATGAAAAATAATATTATGTATAAAAGTATTGTGTTTAAAAACACAATATTTTTTGGATTTTTTTTTGGAACATAAAACACATTTTCAAGTACCTATTTATTCGTTTATTCCATACAGCCTTATTTTTTAGTTAAATTGTTCAATCTGCTTCCATTATCCATAAATTCATTAAAAATAATATATTTATTTGAAAGAGCTATTTATTAATGGATAATGGAGTGTGAAGGTCTAAAATAGACCACATCCTTCGGCTGTGTCGTATTTGATTACATGTCATAATCCATTTTCTGTCATTTTATTTTATAAATTAACATTATTAAATGTTCCCTCGACACAGTTAATCTGATGTGTATGATGAAATAAAAATAAAAATAAAACATAAATAAACAGATAGAAAAGCAGCGCCTACCCTATTTTACTCGCGCACCATATAGGAACATAACCAGTGCCTTCTCTACTTTAGTACCCAGCTGTACTATCTAAACTGATAAAATTATGTACTTGCTACTCTATTTAAAACCTAAACTAAAAAAAAAATACATTTAAATAATTTTTTTGTTATTTTTTTTACATTTATTTAAATCACAAGTTTAAACATTGTTTTTTTGCAGAGATCCACCAAGCCACCTTGTGTGTCTTGTCGGTGGAAATCTTTTAGAATACATGTTTTATTATTTTTAACCATTTTAACCTAATGAACACACAAAAAAGAGAGAAAAATTAAGAATATAATCATTTTACAGTTTTCATAAAATTAACTGTTGATCATTAACCTATTCCTTCATTTTGCCTTTGTTCCATATTTTATTTTGACCTCTAACATCCATAATATTCCACGCACTGGCAGTAATTTTAAATAATTTTAAATAACGGCATTACATAACGGAAATGTTTTCGTTATTTATAGTCACTCTTTTCAGAAGAAACGACGCAACATCATCCAAGGCAGTAATCTAATATTCAGAAAATAATAAAGGGATGGATAAATTAATAATTGATTTATAAATTCTCGAATAATAAAATTTACCTTAGGTATTATATGGTTCCATACAATGTACGAGTATATGTTATTCAATTATGTTTACGTAGGAACCAAAATATTAAGTATCTTTAGTATAATATTTCACAGTTATGTATGCGAGTATATTAGATTCCAACATAACATTTTCCCGAGAGCCTACGGGATCCTTTCACTTATACGCGATAAAATAATGTTGATCGATCTACAAAGTGTTCAGTACTGAACCTTGTGTTTAATATCGTTATTTCATAATAACATTCTTTTAATTTTTGACATTTTTTATCACATTTTTACAAGATATTGTAAAATGCAGATTCGCAAATGGAAATAATATATTGCATTTGTATATGACTTGAAGTCCATATATATTATTTTTTAATCTTACGTTTTTCAATTATTTTCATACATTGTAAAGATTATTCCATTACGTTAATATGTTAACGATATTTTGAACCCATTATAGAAAAAAACATTGATATTTAACAGATTTTTCCGTATTTTTATTTCATATTCAATAATTTATTAAAATTACAAAAGGATTTCACAAAAGAGCTTTCATTATCGATGCCTTTAAAAAAAAATTGAAAGACTTTTTCTCTTGAAAATCATTAGTAACTGTTTATACAACATATATGGGGAGGGTCCTTAGCTCGCTCGTACAGCGCGGGCGTAAACTGTGCGCCTTCAAGTTGAGCTTTGACTAAGATGTTCTCTGCGTTAATCTAACCATGATGTTCGTATGAAAGCACTTTAAATAAATTAAAAATAAATTAATATTACTGAACAGCATTTTAGCATGTGGTAGAAATTATCCTATTCATTCAACAAGATTTTCACGTTTGAAATTCCCTTTGTAAAACTTTACTAATACACGTTAAACATATTTTTTTGAATTTATCGATGGCATGAAATAATTATGACATATCTTGGTGACTCGCCTACGATAGACAAACATACAACCTAAGAACGAGAAGAGCTGACCTTAACAGACTACAAAGACTAGACAATAGCTGGGGTTTAGCCAGCAAGAATAAAAAATAATTATGACAAAATATTTATTCATTTTATTGGATTTAATTTCGTGGAATTTCCTTTTATTTAAAACACCATAAATATTTTTTTTAAACTTGAAAACGGTCAGGTTAGGAGTCCATATAATTGGCGGGTATGTATGTGGAGATGCATGAACGTGGAAGAGGCGAATAATCTTTGCAAAGACACTGGATTGCAGGAAATGGAAAGAAGTGGAAGAGGCCTATATCCAGCAGTGGAGGTCAGAGGGCTCAAAAAAGAGAAAAAAAGAAGAAGAAGAAAGGTGTATGAGGAGATGCACGAATGTAAAGGAGGCAAGATTGTTTGCAAGAACAGATTGGTGTGGCGTTCTATTCTCTCAGCCTACCCCTGCGGAGAAGCGGCGTGATGGTTAGTTAGTTATAAAGTAATCATTGAAACTAGCCTATGAGATCAGTTTATACGCGTATGACATTCGCTTTACCCATACCCCATAGTGACAGGTCGTACGCCCTGTAAATACCCAGCCCTTTACATATATACCCTATAAATACCCAGATATATGTTATGTAATTACCTAAACTTCCATGTATACCCTATATATACCCAGACTTCCATAATATTCTTTATCTATTTTGATATATCAATGCTAATGATGTTTCAAAGAAGACGATAGTATTTTTTGCCTTAGTGCATTGACCAGCAACAAGCTACAGATTTATTTGGACTTCGGGTATTGTTAGCCTGTTGCCGAATGCAGTAATTAAACATGCCATATGAGGAGGTTTATCTCTTCAGTCATTCCGGTGGTTCCGAGTTCTGAGACTTGTTTCGCAATAAAGTGGTTTTCGCTTGTTGCGAATCTAATTGAACCGGTGTTCACTGAGGTTCGTTGCACTTTTGGCTGTTATTTTTATTCTTGTATCCTCGTATCGCAGCGGTAACACAGTAATACTGTTGAATTACTGGTTGAAATTAGAAAACAACGATTTGTAATTGATAAGATACATTAATTATGTGTTTCTTTCTAGAATTCAAAAGTTATAATCCATTTTTTTTGCTATAAAACTATTAAATACCAATGCGAATATCACCGATGAGTAAAGCATGAAGTATATTTTATATATTCAAAGCATTGTCAACTTTGTGGTATGGTAATGTAATACTTTCCTGATCATTCATTGATCATTTTTTTAAATACCAATCAAAAACTGTACTTTACGACCACCAGTTTTTAAATAACTATTCGAATGCAACGATTTGTGAAAATTTCGAAGCCATCGATGAAATACGAAATTTTAGGAGATTTAAGATTTTGGATCAACGAATGTTAATGTTTTTTATTTTTATAAATAATAACACACGCGTATTTAAATTCGACTTTATATCAAAATTTCAAGGTAATCGGTTAATAATTTTAAGAAATTTAAGATTTTGAACACACGGACCTAAATATTTTTACAACATTTTGAGTGTGTCTCTTGTTCACGAATCTGGATTATATCCAATTAAAGGAGTTATTTTCATATTATTTTTGACATTTCCTCAAAGATGAAGAAGACTATGGAAGTCTAGGCATTTACGGGGCTGACGACCGTCATAGGTTGGTTAAAGTGATCACTTTACACACGTGTAACATTCACCAATTCTACCCATTATTGACAACCACACTACTCAAATTCTTGAAAGTTCTGTATATCTGAACCAATTTAGAAACCTTGTTCTTGAATCACTAGAACTTCACTAGAAACATCTATATCATCTATCTATACACACGTATAAAATGTATTTCGATATTCCGCATCATTTTCAAATATGCGTTTCGATGCATTCCGCATCATTTTCAAAAACCATTTTCAAATACGGTGCCGACGGTTCAAAGTCGACGATATTATAAAAAGCAAGTTGTCATATTTGTGTTGACAATTTCTTGTCAGTTATGTTTGACACGTTGAAAAGAAGAGATCAAACGACGAAATGAAATCTACAATTGAATAAACCATCGTAATAATTGAAAACACGAGTGATAAAAGAGCCGTGTCATAGAATCAAGTTGACGGAAAATTGAGGTAGGCACCCAACCGAATGTTTTCTTGATGTCTGTAATCGTGTATATTAAATATTTTCCATATTAATTAACAGATATTTTTTTTTATTTATTGGCAAAGCACCCAATTTTGGGTGATACCTGAAACAGATAATTCTGATATAATAATAATTGTGTTAAAATTTAAATTAATTTTTTTTTTTTAATATATTTTTATTTTTAAATTTAAACAGATAATTCTGATATAATAATAAAATAATCTGATATAATTTGTGTTAAAATTTAAAAAAAAAACGTTACACGTGTTAAATAAACACTTAAAACAGCCTTTGACTGGTCAAAAGACCTGTTAATACCCAGATATCTATATTCTTCTTCACCTATGTTGAGATATCAAACTAATGAGGAAACTAACACTCATGCCGTTTCCCCGCAGAGACAGGCGAAGAGAATAGAACGCCACACCAATCTGTCTTTGAAAACAACTTTTGAATCTTCCACATTCATGCATCTCCTCATAATTACCCGCCGATTATCCTGAACTCTTTATTTTGTTTTCAAGTGTTTGAAAAATTTTATGTTCACAAGTTTTCTTCGGTCTTTATCTGCTTCTATCACCAACCACATTCGCTTCATATGATTTAAACATAATATTTAATATCTTAATGCAAACGATCTTTGGATATTTGAACAATTCAACTTCTGTTATTCCTCCTTCTCTATTCTTACTCATCAATAGAATATAAACCCATTTACCTCGTAAAACATTTTTAAATAATTGTAATTGCAACACTCTCCTTATCATTCATCGTTCACTTTGTGTAATACCATTTTATTTTAATTAAAGTGATATTACACAAAGTGAACGATGAATGATAAGGAGAGTGTTATATTACCATACCACAAAGTCAAAATGCTTTTAAGATACAAAATAAATTGTAATTTTAGTATGAGACCTTTAACTACCTGGATATTTATATATCATTTTATATATCATCAATGTGGTATTCAAAGTAGTATTTACATTTTGAAAAATAGAAAAGATAACGTTTTCAAGGAATCCTTTTTCACCTGAGTGATTCCCAAGAGATTTGGAATAAATCACGACACTAATAGTTGCTGTTTGATCGTACCTTAGAAAGATTCTCTCTAATGTAGTGCAATAAAAGTACATTCTCCGGTATCAATCCTCCCTTCCTCGCTATCCTCGGCTCTCAGCCGGGCTCAGAAGGCTGCATTATTGTTTCATCCCGGCGACAGATTGGTTCCATTATTGTTTTCATCACTTGATGCATTCTCTTTCCGGGAACCTATTTCATCCGATAGGTTCCACTTATAAGAGGGAAAAATTGATTTCATCCTTTCCATCCGACAACACCCTACTCCGGGTGAAATTTTCATTAAAATAAACAACACGGCATCTTGGCGAGGATTTTTCTTAAAAGGATTTTAAATACATCCAGAGTTATTTACACATTTTCATCGTGAAAACGAAAAAGCTTTTTAGTATTTATATCGTAAAATATTTTTTCAGTTTTAGTCTAAAGAAAATATTTTTTTCTTAGTTTGTTTTAAAGTAACGTAACTATGAAACAAATCATAATATCGTTCATAATGTTTTATAAACAATTTTGAAAAGAAAGCATAAAAGTATTTAGACGTAACAATTTCAATATTCTCAGAGTATTCTTTTTTTTTCTTCAAACCTTCATCCCGATGGTGCATAGGGCACTGCATCATATAAACGCAGTGTTATCTTGATCGTTAACATATGAAGTAAAAGTGATCAGCCTTCCGCTTCAGGTACCAGTCCAGGGTAATATTGAATAAATATTTGAGTGAAAAATACACTTTTATTTATTTGACCCTCCTGGGAATTAAACCCGGGACCTCCACAACGGTATCAGAGCATTTTGACCATTATACTAAGGTGGCGAGGGAACTTGACTATTTTCACAATGGTCGTACTTGTTCAATTTTCATTATCGTTATATTTAATCATCATTATTTCTAAGATCAAGTTTTGTTTGAGATCCCCTACTAAAAGTGGATGACTTTTAATTAAATTTTATGTACACCCTGCAAGGATGTCAGTGACTCGTTGCCCACGTGAATGTTGGGTTAGACGATATTTGTCATGTATTTATAGAAAATAACGTGACTCGTCGGTCGTTAATATTATTTTTTTACACGGCTTTTATTGCGCTGCATTTTCTAAAAGTACATTTAAAATGAGTTTTAACAATATCTTCAATTTATTAACTTTTAATTTAAGTTTTAATTTGTTAAAACCACTATTTCGTATTATAGAAAAAGAAGTATTTACTAAGTAAAACCTTAATTAAAATATTCTACTTTTCAACTTTTCCTAGTTGCTTTTGAAACTTATCAATAATTAAACGTCTCTTCTGTAATCTGACTTAATTTTTTTTTTTCATTTTCATTAATTGATTCGGCAGTCAATTGGTGGTAAAATTCTATACATTTTTAATTTCTTAAAATCCATTGGGACACCTGTTTCGATGCATTCCACATCATTTTCCGCAACAAAAAAATGGTTTTTACGTAGTTAAGCTAATTAAAAAATATATTTATTTTAGGTATTTTTGTTACTTTTTATATTATTAGGTACTTATCTTACTGAGCAATTTGAACGCTGTATCAATTAAAGCATTTTGAATAATTTTAATATTTTATTTGTTTGCCATACGTTAAGATTTGCAATAATGCTTAAAAATAAACAATTAAATCATAAAGCGCGTGTTCTTATGATCAAATATAATTGATAGAGTCAGTTTAAAATACGCAAATAAACGAATAAATATTTAATAAACTCGATGAATTTCTTTTAATTAATCAGAAGTTATATTGCTTAAACGGGTACGAATAACTTTTATTGGCGTAAATAATCAGGTATCTTTTGTAGTATTAACTTGTAAGCGAAATCTATTTATTCCGGGAAAGATGTCTATTTTGCTGACGTTACAATTTACCCCATGGCACATTCATCCCTTCCCCATAGGGAGAGGGTGTCACCGATTTCCCATCCAAACGTGCTCATCATTTAGGGCAAGTACCTTCTGTGTTACGGCTATGGGACGGACCCTCAATTTTGAAAAGACACCAGTTTTTCAATTGTTATTTATGTAAAAACAAGATGAAGGAAGTCATTTGTCAATGGTCTTAATTAAATAATAATATTTAAAAAAACAGCATTCATTGCATACTGAAAATACTGATTAAAAAAATATTGATCGTTAAGGATTTTTACATCATATCAACAAACACTTGAGGGAAAAATAAGATAAAGATAGGAGTTATAATAAATTTATCTGAAGCATCCAGATAAATTGAAAAAATATTTTTCTTGAATTCAGTAACATTATTAATATAGACATGTTAAACTAACATTTATTTAATATTTTCAGAAAACGGTATAAATCCATTTAAAATAATGTATCAATAACTTGCTTAGGAAAAATAAATAAAGAGATGTCAACAATTGTTAATAACCAAAAAACGACACAAAAAACATTTTCCTTACTTTTACAGAAAATAATTTTAGCACTCCTGTATATTGTGCAGTTGAAATTTAAAGTTGTACGTATAAAACTGTAAAATTTGCTGACTTATTGCCGTTATTAAAATAAAAAATACAATTATACTTATCGTATTGAAAAATATACGATTTGGTGCCACCTTTTTACTAAAGTATATAGTTAGCGCGCTTGGCTACCGTACATGATCCAAGTTTGATTACTAATGAGGCCTACATGAATGTTAATGGCTTTTATACTCAATTTTTTATTATTGTGTATTAATAATATATACCACTTTCGACTGGTACATACAATACAGAATCAAACACCTTGCCTCCACACAATTAAGATCAAAGTCACTAGATACACTAATGTAAACGCAATACGTAGTATTTCAAAGGTGTATTAAAAAAAGGAATAACCCGCCAACAAGTCTCTTTCTTAGAGGCTTGTTTGTAGGATCTAGGGCAAGGATCATAAAGATAGGGAAGATGGATATGAAATATACATCACAAAGATCCATGCCTAATGAAAATCAATGAATTAATTTTGCGACAGCTGGGAATCAAACTCGCCTCGCCAGTTTTACGGACGAGCGTCTACTCAACAACGCCACGACGTCCGTTATAATTCTGATTTAAAAAAATATATAATACCTATGAGATTTCGTAAGTAGTCATGTTTTTTAAACGAAAGTGTAAACGAAATTTATTGTTTGTCGGCAGGAACTTAAAACGTAACTGTGCGCAAACTTTTGCGGTACGTACCTGTTTGTACAAAAACTCGAATTGAAAAGTCGGGCCAAAGGGTAAAACCGTTATCGAAGCAAAGGCGAAGGGAATTGAAAGTTTATTGCGGGGGGTAGTGGTATCACGCTGCCTGGTGTGCCTGTATGGAACAAGGGAGGGAGGTAGGCCAGAACAATTGAAAATCGAAAGAATCCCCTCAGGCCGCCCCCGAAAGCAAAAGTACCTCTATCCTGCAGACATCACAAGGAATACACAATGAAGAAAGCAATACTTACACATCCATTATAATCCCCACATCATTGGAAGTGTAATTCGATATTGTAATCTTTAATGAAATATGAGAGAATATAGGCGGATGAAATTGAAATGTAACGCGTTTTCGCAGACAAGATACGTCGATAATTTTATGTATGGAATATATTTTTTTTATTTATCTAAGTCCAAATGACTCTGAAATCTATCTACGGCTCATGCAACACCACTTATCATGACCCTACTCAGGCTTCAACTTTCATAGCAAGTTTCATAAGCAACATTACAAGTTCCATAGCCTTCGCCTACTCGTAAGTGGATTATTCTTGATGTTTTAAGTTACTATAATTTCATGTAATTCATGAGTGAAAATTCTACACAAAAACACATTTTTTCATAGCAAGTTTCATAAGCAACATTACAAGTTCCATAGCCTATGCCTACTCGTAAGTGGATTTATTCTTTATGTTTTAAGTTACTATAATTTCATGCAATTCATGAGTGAAAATTCTAGATAAAAACACATTTTTCCGGGTACCTACATATGTACGCCCAGTAATCCAACAATATCTGAGCGGGTTGAGATGGTAGGGATGTTATGGTGATTTTAGCGATTGCGTTTAAAGGAAAAAAAATATATAGTGAACTCAGGAATAGTGATTGACGTTTTCAATGTTTCTGTGAAGACATATTGAAAAAAAAGCGATTTACGTTTGGGATTTACCGTAATCTTAATTGTTAAATTAGTTGTGAAAGAAGTTTTACTTATTTTTTTTATACGTTGACATTATTTATTCATTGGCATCGTGTGCACATATTGAAAATAATTTACAGCAGCTATGTTTTTATTGTTTCGGTGCATTCATTTTGTGGTAATACATTACTTTGTGGTTAAATTACTCTTTGAAATTATATTTTAATGACTAGTTTCCATCTACGGGTTTGAATATGTATAACTATTCAAAGCCGTAGATGAAAGCGTTTGTAGTTTCGGAAAGTAATAGTTAAAATATAATATAATACTAAAGACGTAAAACAAAACAAGTGATTTATTTATAATTTATTTGAACAGGATGGAAATATAAAGTACAACGCAGTTAGCAGCCCATATGAAAATATTAGTGAAATATATAATATTTTTTCTATATGTGGTAAACCTAAGTTAATGATTTCAGAAAAATTATATCTCATTATCAAGTTTTTATGTATCTTATCATTGCTTTTTTTAATTTCATACAATGCAAAATATAAAGTTATTATTGAAATACTACTCCATATTGGTGTTTCATTAATTAAATCTCTGCTTTGACATTATTTTTAAAAATACAAAGAAAATTATGAAACGGCATAAATGTTCTTTTATGCCGATTATGTATTTTTCTTAGAACGTTCAAATTAATAAAGATCTTAGAATGAAACGGGATTTAATGAAAAGATATCAAAACGTTATTGTTTTTTTTCATGTGTCTCTTACTGAACCCTACGTTAGACGTTTCGAAGGTAAATTCTGGGAAAATTTATAATCTGCGTCGTGGAACGTGAAACAGAGAAAATTGGAAAATAATTTGACTCACGGGTAAGAGGAATTTTCGGGACTCGTGTATTGAATCGTGCAACAGTTGTTCAAGATACCATCAGCCTCGGGCTTGATTCCTGAAGGGACTCTCCCATTGTCTAGGGCCGAGGGTGAAGAGACAGTGGGTGGTTGCAATTACCTCTCCCATTTGATCATGCAGGGAGGCCCTTTGTGCTCCATCCACCCGTCCCTTCGAAATGAACCTAAGCCAAAGGTATCTGTAAATTGAATTACATCACGGTGGAATTGAAAGTGTTTAGCGTTTGTTTCTCTGCGGGATACATTGCACGGTAAAAGTTTATTTTGCTTTTAAACATTTTGATAGACTTTTCTTAGTTTAAAAATAAAGTAGTTAACTGTTTTGAATTCCTGTTCAAAATATGAACTAGGCGATATGTATATAGAGAACTGTGGAAGTCCAAGACGGATACTTTTGTTCAATACTAGCCACAAGAAGAAGGCTGAGGTAAGTGAAGTATGTAAGTAATACACACAGCAATGCATACTCTGTAAATGAAAATGTATAAGTTGGTTTCTTAAATCTTCTTAAGCTAATCTCCCTCTTCCTGATACTGTTCCCACTTATTGCTGCTGAAGGCTGTTGGAGTCGGATCTTCTCGTCCTTAGGTTGTATAGTCTGCTATTCCGTATGTCATCTTCATCCAACCCATTTCTCCGCAGAATCCTATTGCATTCTGTCATCCATGTATTTTTTGGTCTCCCTTTTGATAGATGTTGTGTTGACATGCTTTTGCTTACTATGTATTCTATTGGTTTCCACCTTATGTGTCTATACCAACTTAGTTCGCTCTCTTCTAGCTTGCTACTCAAATCAGTAACTCCCATGCTACCACGAATGCGTAAACTTTTTAAACCTTGTTTTGCATCGAATCTGCACCGGTGACATCGTGACACCATCGAATCTGCACGAAAATGCACCGGTGACAAGTAAAAACAATTTTTTTTACTTCATGTAAGCGCCATCTGTTGAACGTTACAGCAACTCACGCAATATCAAACATTACCGTAATTTAGCATTTTCAATGTTTTCGATTGCATTGTTGCTTCACAGATTTTTCTAAATTTTCATTGCTGAAATTAAAAATTTGAAATGTGCGTTTCAATTGCATTTATTTTCTATTAAACCAGACCGAGCCACATTAAAGTGTGTCTGAGTACAGTTAGAAATAAAAATAACTGAATAAGGCAGTTGGGGTAAATTATTTTACCAAAATATCAATTCCAGACGCTTGAATTATTAAACTAAATATCATTGAGGTTTCTGCATAATTCCGATGACCTTAGTACCCTCGGTAAACCCAATGTACATATTATGCAGTCTGCCCTTGGGTTTGTGTACATGTTCATTGATCTGAACTAAGCTTCATACATTGTATATGTGTATCGTATTTAGTAAAGTATAGTAGCTGCTGGCTTTATCTATTTCAATATTGTGGATATATATCTGTTCTGTATTTGTTGCGTTTTGCAGTATAATACTGAATATTTGTAATATAAGCTTCGTTAGTGAGGGCAGTATATATGACGTACTGTTTGTGATTCGCACGTCACATTTCATCCACTTAATCAAGTAAATTCTCTACTCAATGCAGTTGTTGGTTCAATACCAACAAAAAATTATCATAATACATACAGTGATACACTCGATTTAATCAAAATGTAGCGTTGTTGTTGCAATTGGAATGGTATACGAATTCAATGAATTACACATGTGTACTTTAGATTTGACTTAATTTGAAAACAAGTTTTTTTCTCTTCTTATTTAATTTAATAATTGGAGCTACGATATTATCTGCAAATCTTACATGCTTTTATTTAATGATAAGCTGTATGTTTAATTTTTTTTACATACAAATTTTAAAACACACAACCTCAAAAATGTATTTGATAAATATAGGTAATCGACGTAAAAAACTACGTATTTGAAAATATTGTAGTTTTTTCAATGAGTATCAAAATATTTAATACGGTTTTTCTATGTTAATTGCACTTTTGAATAATCACTAGAAATTTGCCCATCACTGAAGGATTATTTTTTACAAACAGAAAGTTTACACATAAAAATTAACACAACCTTTTGTGGGTATTTAAAAAAATGTTGATTTTTTTGTTTAAGTTCTTTTTGGTCTCATGGGGTTTTAAAAAATCGGTGCATTTAGTGATAAGTTATATTGAGGATTGGATGAAATTGGACCAAAAACTCGTTTTATTAGGGTTTAACCTCTTATTTTTTCACCTCTGTGTAACAACTTCTATGGAATTTAATGTGTGGTATAAGACAGTAAACCCATCGTAATTGAAATATGTACAAACCGCTAGTTATATACAACTTTATTTTACGTAAGTATTACTAAAGTGCATAATAGTTACATATTGAAACTTCATATGCATAAAATAAATATTAACATAAACTAAAGTTTGGATCAGATTAACTATGGACCCAATTATCTTTAAAAAAATATTTTTAAATTGTATCATATTTGTGGGCAATAAATAAATGAAATATTTTTATTAAAGTAAAAAAAAACAATGAATTTATTAAATATGTAGGTCATAAGACTCTATTAAAATGTAAATATTTAATAACTTACTGAATTACGTTAAGATTTCTCAATGTATTTTCTTTGTAAATTCATTTCAATAGTTCAAATTTACTGTACAAAAGTTTAAATTTGATTTACAAATGTCTGAATTTAATTTTAGTTATAAATTAATGTTTATTTTCTCGAACTTCAACTTATATTGAAGTTGGTAAATAGTACTGTTAAATTAAATTAAATTAAATTTACCAACATACCAATTGGATAAATCAAATAATATTGTACATAAAAAGAAAAGGGACTAATAACAATACTTTTACTTAATTTTAACATGGATTGAAAACTTGAAAGTTTTATGTTTCACTGTAAAAGTTACATTGAGAATGTTGCTTATCAAGATAAACTAGATTTATATATAAAATAAAGAGTAAATCACTGACGTCTGTTTAAATTACATACGTTCCTTCTTATACTAGTTAAAAATTTACATTGAAAATCAACGTTCACAATTTAGGTCCAGCATTCGTTAAGTCGCATTTATCGGAGACCACGGGAGAGGTCACATGTCTCTTCATGCCCGATTAATGTTTTTAGCATTAAAGTTTTTTTTTAAATTTACGAATATATTGATGTTTTTAATTTTTAACTCCTAACCTTTCAATAACACCTTTCTTTCCAAAACCATAAAATTATTTCGAAGAAAAACTTATTTTTCAATTACGTAAAATGTCACCAGGATTTAGAGAAAATTAAGCTGCGACTTGCTAACGAATGCTGGACCTTATGAATTATTTTTTATAAAGAATATTTAAATGTGAATATTCCTTCACTGTATGAGGAAATCCGATCTTCCGAAAGAAAATCTGGCAGGGAAACCTAGAAGCGTGTACATCTGTATTAATATGTATATAAACCATCGAAATTTTCACTTTTTCCCTTTAGTTTGTTTTTCCAGCTATTTACGTTTGCCGGGATTAAGCCTTATCTCCGGAGGCAATATATTTCACTTCCGTGGTTTTGGTCGGAAAAGCTACAGCGTTCATTTCTAAATCGATTGAAAGAGAGCTTTTCATATCTGATTTTCGGTTTGAACTGACCACCCTGTATTTTCAATTTAAATTAAGGTATAAACTTCATTATTGAGAAATTGGAAAATAATAATATAATTTTTTTTATTAGGTTTATTTAAAAAATAATGATTTTTAAATATTCAAATACCCGTATTCAAGTATCCGTATGTATCCAACGTTCGTTGTTCATTTCCCTACAGTGCAATGCATCAATGTAATTAATTTCTATTTTCACAATAAGTTCCCATTGTTTGAAAATTTCAATTAAAATGTAATATGAACATTTAAAATAATTATTGGTGGTACGCGTAAAAAAGTTTGAATTGCTACAATAATATTTATTAAATTCTTAAGATTTTTTAGTGATAGCATGATTTATAAAATAGTAAATAGAGAGCCTACTGTTTTAAAGAAAAAAAAAATTAAGTATATTCAAATGGCTGTATTTCAAAATGAAATCTATAAACTTTTGTCGTTGAACTTTGCAACAGGCTGAAAGGGGAGAGAAAGATAAAATAAAATCTCAATTAATTTGTAATTGACTTAAAAATTAGGGGAGAAGCAGGAATTCCATGTTTAAATAAGGTATTTCACAACGTGTACAACACACGGATTATTTTTTGACATCTTAACATAGATGAAGAAGAATATGGAAGTCTGTGAATTTACAGGGTCCGTCACAGGCTGGTCAAGTGGTCACTTTACACACGTGTAACATTCACCAATTCTACCCATGATTGACAACCACACTACTCAAGTTCTATGAATATATGATCCAAGTTCGAAACATTGTACAAAAATCACTAGAATTTTGACTAGAGACATCTATTGGTGATATGAAGAAGCTTTTTTATTGAGCATTGTTATGACATACTGACTGTTTAAATTTCTCGACATTGAGACGTCGCAAAATGAATAAACAAAATAATAAAACCATGTAAAACTATATATTCGTTTAAATCAATTGATCGGTTTTCAGCTTAACGCAGTATTGTATTTTGCTACCAAGCGTTACAGCAATGTAAATCTACTTTGTTTAAATACAAACCTTTTGTATACAAATGTCGCTTTTGTTCTATTCGCGTTTTATGTCAGGAATAATTATTTTCACTCTCCACTCCACCACGGTATTTGAGTACGGTGTCAGAGTTAAGTGGGCATACCATGAAAAAACAAATTACAAACAATTTTGATTGCGTATTGTGACCAGTAACCGAAAACAAACCTTGTGGATATATGGTATTATGTATGTTTTTTATATATATGTATCGTAAACCCCCCTATAACGTTGAGATCAGAGATATAACGCGTTATCAAAGGGGACGCTATAGGGAAGTTAATGGTTTTAATTTTTATTTCAATTTTTATTTCAATTTTACATAACTCATTACAGTCAAAATGTACAAATACAATTCATTCATCACAATGAAAAATGCATTCATTTTTCATTCGAATCCTTATCCGCACCCCAATGGTGCAAAGGGCACTGCATCATATAAACGCAGTGTTATCTTGATCGTTAACAATTCTGCTTCAGGTACCAATCCAGGGTAGTATTGACAAATATTACAGTGAAAAAATCACTTATTATTATTTGACCCCCCCTGGGAATCGCACTCGGGACCTCCAGAACGGTAGCCGAGCGTGTTTACCTACTTAGGCGTTCAAACATTAACCCCTTATAAAATTTATTTATTTATTTAAACTTTATGTACATGAAAGAAATAAGTACATTGGCGGGCTTATTGCTAAATAGCGATATCTTTCAATCAACCAAACACAGACTAGTGATATTGGTTAAAACGTTTGATACTATATATATATATAACTGTTTGCAATTAAAGGGTAGATAGTACTTGAACAATAAAAAAAGAAATAAATTAAAAATTGATGAATAAAATTCTTAACGATAAAGGGGTACCTATGTCGACGTTGTAAGGGGGTTTACTGTACATAAAGTTAGTAGAAAAACCCTATTAGAATATTCTCATGAGCCGAGTTTTATTTGTGCTCTCGAATGGATATTCAGAGAGCGCAACCTTCTAACGTTTGAGCTAAACCGCAGACCACCGACCTTTATAAATATTTTCAGTCGGCTACCAGTGCTCTGGACCTATTATACCAAAGGGTGGACGTTCTCTTAACTTAAAAAAAATGCGGAACGTAAATATGAATATAATTATAATTACATGGAGGGAAATTTCCGCTGCAATGATAATTACTTCAGTGCCATAATTATGACCGCCATCTTGATACATACACATTGTTCTGACAAAAATGTAGCGGAATTTTAATTGCGCTTGTTTGCAAAGCTTGTTGTAATATCCTCAACAACACTCATTTAAATATAATACATGCATTTTATTACGTAAAGCTACATTGTTGTTTAAAAAGCTAATTTGTGTCCTTCAGGTAAGAGTGTCTAAGCAAAAAACGATGGAAAATTCTTACCTTTAATAAATAGCATCGAGTTTATATTTTTTTAAATGTAAGTAATTTTGAAAGTGGATATTATTAAAAAATATGAAACAAAATTGTTTAAAAATCATTCATTTAAATAATGAGTGGTGCATGACAAATGGTACAGGGTTTGTTTGTCAGCGTTTCCCAACCCCTGGTAGGTACGCGAAAAAAATAATTCGTAAAATTAACAAGTGTACCAGAATTTATCAGCCTTTTGAAAATGCCTCTGCCAAAAATTCATAAATTTATTGACTCTTAGTATCGAGTGAATTCAAACAAATTTTTACTTTATGTTTTTCATTTTTTGTTTATCTTATATTGTTCATAATTAGCCGGTGAAATTAGGTATATGAATATACGAAAAAATATTTTCAGGTGTAAAATAGGTAAAAATAAATTCGAAGATTTCTTACCAATAATCAAAAGGGAAAATTATTTACTATGCAATAAGTTCTCGTCAGATGGCACTGTCAGTTCCAACTGAGATACAAAAGTGGTTGTCATGCTCTTTATATATAAAACTTTCAAGAATTTAGCAATAAGGGGATTCTATATTGAAATGGTGAACGTTACAAAGACATCTAATGCAATGTCGTTAACCTTGTGTATGCATATTTCCTTCTTTGAAAAGGGTTTCGTCGTTACTAAGGCATTTAATATATCATTTTATGTATTTATAGGGTTTTGAATTCAGTGTTTATTTGCATATCGAAATTCATTAACGAAAGAAAAATATTCATTGACTTTAATATGGTCACAATGTAAAATATTGAATGTTTTCTTGATGTAATTTTAAAGAAGCTTGATATTCTATTCCATTGTTCATACATATCGTAGTCATACAGGAGTAAGTGACCAAGAGCATTTTTTACAAAAACGTGATTATTGACTATTTGATACCTTACAAGCTTAATATTGGCCTGAAAAAATCCCAAAGCGATTTTAAACTTGGAAGTATAATATATTGACTTGTTAAAAATGACTAATTTCATTGATGTTTATTTTCTTGCCAAGCAAAAGTGACTGAAATGGCCTTCCTGAACATTTTACGTTATGTTAGTTAGTCACTTTCTCCTGTACGACTACGATATATACAAAAATGGTGAAATAATATCTGTGGGCTAAATAAAATACAGCTTGTTATTATTAATATAGACTGCATTATAGGGTCTGATACCCGAACTGATATATGTTGTCAGCCGATGTATACTGTATCTGTTAGCGTTTGGACGGTCATGAAAATCTTTGAAAATATAGTCATTTTTATGTTTATTATAGAACTACTAGTACTAAAAAGTACCAAATACATACGTTCGTACGTTTCTCATGCAAATGAAAGCTACTGCAGTCGGTTAGTTTGAGATCTTGTCTCAGTCGGACAGGGTGGAAGCGTATTACGAAGATTTTAAGAATTCTCCCTGTTTACTCCTAAAAGGAATTCAGAAACAAGAGTGCAAATGAATGTTCATTTATTCCGACTTGAAACAGTCCGTACTTCTTGAGGTATTCACAGAGTGGGGAGCAGCGTGCGAAGACCTAACGCGGGTCGAGGGTGAGAAGTGGGAAGCTTTGTCTCTTCTACTTTGTCAAAATAGTCGCGACGAGAGCCGCAACCTCCGTCCCAGTTGAATTATTTACCGTCACTTTTGTAGTGCGACGCCACTGGCTATCCGGACTCAAACATTTAAAAGTAATTTACATTTCTCTCTTTGACTTGTCTGCGTCATTTTTGTCTCTTCATATTCATCATTATTACTAGCCCTATAAGGCAATAAGGGGTTATTCTTACATTAAAAAATACAATAATTATTATATTATATAAAACATATCAAATTACTAACAAATGACACGTAATTAATCTATGACGTGTAAGTAGCATTTTACGAAGAATTTTGGCAAACAACATATATGTACGAGCTGGAAAGGAGAGTAAACAGACTTTTACAAGATTGTGTCCAAGTACTTGTTCAAAATGTTGTAAAAATAACTGTTCAAATTAAAAGCTGCATAAAAAAATTAAACCATGTTTTCAGGCGAGTTTATGGGGCTCGGAACCTGCGTACATAAAAAAAGGTTAGATAAAAAGCTTTCTAAATTCAACATAGATGGCTCTTGTTAACTCATATGCATGGCGGCATGAGATTGATGACATACATATGTAGGAGTTTATAAACGGATCATGGGTATAATGGTGATTGTTGCACGTGTATAATTTCATTTTTTTTTAAAGAAGTGTGGTTGTCAATCAGAATATAGAATGAATCAGAATGTAGGGTAGAATGGTGAGAGTTGTACGTATGTAAAGTGATCACTTAACCAGCCTATGTTAGTTCAAAAGCCCTGAAATACCTTTATTTCCATATTCTTCTTCATCTTAGTTGAAATGTTAGAAAATATAACAGACTTTTGTTAAAATCTCTCATTTATACATTATTTGTAACTAAATATAATACATTCACGTACCATAGCTCAAAAAATATAAATAAAGTAAGAAAAAATTAAGTAAAGTAAGAAATTGATAATATAAACCTATTTACAACATTTTGAGTGTGTCCAAATACTTGTTCACAAAATCTGTATTATCTCCAATTACAGGAGTTATTTTCATATTATTTTTTGACATCTCATCAAAGAAGAAGAATATGGAAGTCTGGGCATTTACGGGGCTTACGACCGTCATAGGCTGGTTTAAGTGATCACTTTACACACGTGTAACATTCACCAATTCTACCCATTATTGACAACCACACTACTCAAATTCTTGGAAGTTCTATATATAAGAACCAATTTAGAAACCTTGTTCATGAATCACTAGAACTTCACTAGAGACACTAGAACTTATGACAGTCGTAAGCCCCGTAAATGCCCAGACTTCCATATTCTTCTTCATCTTTGATGAGATGTCAAAAAATAATATGAAAATAACTCCTGTAATTGGAGATAATCCAGATTTTGTGAACAAGTATTTGGACACACTCAAAATGTTGTAAATAAATTATCTGGTCAAATTATAAGCTTAATAATAAAAATGAAAATGGTATTTTCTGGCGTTTCTCATGTGTGTGATTATAATCCAGGATTCGGATCTCACATACTAATATAAGAGTTTCTGCTTAGTAAAAAGCTTCTTTACATCTCACCAATAGATGTCTCTAGTGAAGTTCTAATGATTCATGAACAAGGTTTCTAAATTGGTTCATATATATAGAACTTCCAAGAATTTGAGTAGTGTGGTTGTCAAT
This sequence comes from Brachycentrus maculatus, assembly GCF_059751285.1. Lineage (NCBI taxonomy): Eukaryota > Metazoa > Arthropoda > Insecta > Trichoptera > Brachycentridae > Brachycentrus > Brachycentrus maculatus. The sequence continues at coordinate 5,000,379 of NW_028280793.1, forward strand.
AATGGGTAGAATTGGTGAATGTTACACGTGTGTAAAGTGATCACTTAAACCAGCCTATGACGGTCGTAAGCCCCGTAAATGCCCAGACTTCCATATTCTTCTTCATCTTTGATGAGATGTCAAAAAATAATATAAACCTATTTAAATAACCCTTTTGAGCTATTGAAGAATCTTCTCTCACGTTTATTAAATTTTCCGTCTATGTTGGTCGAAGTTTCCAGTTATTTTATTTTAAAAACATTATCGTGTACAGAAACAAAAAAAAGTTCTCTACAAAGGTTGAAAGCACCGCCCGGAGCATACTAAGCGGACCATTTTTATCCTCTTCAGTTGCAGTTGTGAGGACAATAAGGGTGTTATGAGAACTTGAATAAATTATTAGAGTTGATTCTACTTTTCACGCAAACTTGTATAAAATATTTTTAAAGCGCACATATTCCGAGGACGTGCCAAAGTTTTGTGTGTTGTATTCGTGACTTACCTTTATATGGTTAGGAATGAGACCAGGATTATATTTGTTTTAAATTTCCTAACGGTATCAAAACTCTAAAGAAATGGCCACATGAACGTTTTTACGTGGAAAAAAGATACAATATATTTTTGGGTAAGACGTTTAGATAATTTCCATTTTTATATCCGGTTTTATAATTTTCATTCCAATACAACGAAAAAAACTAATTTAATATCACGCCGCTTCTTTGCAGGGCTAGGCAGAGTTAAAAGAACATCACACTACTTTGCCTCAGCTAACATTCTTCGCATCTTTTACATTCATGTATCTCCTCATACGTACCCGCAGATTATTTTTAATCCTGATCTGTTCACCTTAAAGTGTTTGAAACACTTGATCATGTTGAGTTTTTCTCTATTTTTTTCTGATTGTTTTTCCTTAATTGAATAAAACAAATGGATATTTAGTTTATTTTTATTTGTTTATTTATCAAAGTCTTAGTATTTTTGTGTGTTGTATTTTCTTCGTAAGTCAATAATATGTAAAAATGTACTCTTTATACTTTTTTTTATTTATCTTTTGCTTTAGAACAACCTTTTTATTTATTAAATAGTGTCTCTGATTATTCAGCTAAGAAAATTTAAAAAATATTCATAATTCATAAATTAATTTTGAAAGTTAATTACCAAAAAACTTTTCGTTTATAACAAAGATAGTAAAACAAAAATCGATTAAGAAATTTCCTTGAGTTTGTCTTATATTGAAGGCATAGGAGGGTAGCATAAGATTGTACAAACATAATGAACCATAATTTACTCAATAAGGTACCCTCATAACGTAGACAGACTTTCAAAAGAGTCTTTGAGAATTTTCAAATGCTCCAGATACATCTTTATTTTCCCACGAAGGAAACACGCCGAGTTTTTCATCAAAGAGTTTTCATGAGAATCACATTTCTCAATAGTTATCTGCCTTCTCGGGCATACTTTCCGTCGCTCGGAATTCTGTTATTCTCATAATGAATATAATGTCTCTCGGAGCGAAGCAAAAAAGTTTTTAATTCTTGTTTATTAATAACACTTCCACTTATCTACAATGGCGTCGCGCTCTGTAATCCAGCTTTGAGACAACACAGGCCACAGAGATACGTGGGAACAGTTTAAACTAACCGGTCTTCTTTTTTGCCATAACGACCGCCCAAGAAAATAAACAAAATTATTATTAACGCCATTATACTAAACCACCGAGCGACCCACGCATAAAAAATAATGTAGAAGATTCTACCGTTACTAAAATGAAAAGTCTTAGCAGAAAACACGTTAGAATTAATATATATAATAGGTTGGGTAACAAGATTTTATTTTGATGTCAGAAAAAAGGCTACTTCTATTAAAACTAGAATGTAATACTTAAAAGTAGTCTGGTCAGAAGGTAATGCTTCATTGTCAAAACAATGTTAATGCTTAGTTTTCATTTAAATTTTGATAAGGGAACGCTTTTAGGTATAAGTATGCTAATCCTAATAAAAACATTTTTATCTTTCCCAACTTTGATATATTAATAAAAAACAGATCGCCATCAGTTATGCATGTGAATCGAATGAGTGAAGAAAAGATAGTAAATTAAATTTATAAAGCGAATACTTAAAAGTGGTCAGGTCAGAAGATTGAATAATCGCCGGGTTTGTATGAGGAGATGCATGCATATGCGACGATTGTTTGTAAAGACAGATTGGTCCGGCGTTCTATTCCCTCTGCCTACCTGTGCGGGGAAGCAGCGTGACGGTTAGTTTTTTTATGCCTAGAAGACGTTTACAATAAACATCGGTGAAATATATAAAACAATACATTGTAATGTACATCAAAGTAGTATATATATTTATGGTTAACATTCAAGTGTTCATATTGTAAAAACCATATAGGTTATTAGTTGTTATATTTCAAGAAAAAACTTTTTTGTACATTTATTATGTTAAAACAGATATTCCTGTAAGGTCAAAATAAAAATTTCCTCATTTCAAATATATTTTTTTTATTATTATTCAAAAACAAAATTGGATGAGGAATTTTGCGCCACCCTGAATCTGTTTGTATACTACAGCTGTCTAGTTCACAAACGTCACATATTCAACGTGCCCTACGTTAAGTGCGGAACTACTTTTTTTTATCAATTTTGGGATATTTGGTGTATGTTATCAACTGACCGTTCTCTACAAATATAAACAAACAAAAAAAAAAACAAAAAAAATTACGCCTCGTTTTCAGGCGTATAAGACGCTATCTACATCGAATTTTCGAAATGAACTGAACTCCTAAAACGCTAACTACTTAATTTTGACAAAGCTTAAAGTTTTAAAACAATTTCATACATTATCTTATCGTGTTTTTGAATGAATAATACTTGTTTAGAATTTCAGATAAAACCGTTAGTTAATAAAAAAAATACGTTGATAAAAATATTCTAAGCTCTCTCCTGTAAAGTAACAGGTTTGCAGATAGAGTTCTTTACGTAGGGGCTGTCGAAATATGATTGACGTAGGGTAGACTGGGTACGGTTGAAACAATTTTGCTTATATTGTCCATAGTATTGCTCTTTACAAGTCAAGCGATGATGAAGATGCATTAAATACAAGAGCGTGTTTCTGTCTACTAATCGGAAGTATTATTTCAGTACCCGGTGTGTTATTTTTAGTGGCAGATCAAATTTAAAAAATATATCCGATTTGTTTCAACCGTCCTCATACCAGGGGCAGTTGAAACAGTGATTGGGGTCAGTTGAAACACACGCAAATAAATCAAGATTTAATATTGTAAGACGTTTTATTCATTATTTATTTTTGTTTTATAAATAATTATGGCACCGCATGACAATATTAATCAGTCTACAGATATGTAATGAACAAAAACAACTAAAAACAATGGCATTTAAAAAAAAACAAATTGAACGAAAATAATCTGTGAATAAACTAAAAGGAAACACTTCTTTCATTTTGATTAGTCATAAATCAAGCGAAAATCTAGCTTTGGGATCATTCCGAGTCGCAATTGTGGCAAACATAGCTTAGACCACCTTTTGTGCAGTCTTCTTGAGCCCACAGTTTACAAGTGGTGCACTGTATCCACTTTTCACCGGATCTGCTCTCTGAATACAGTGACAGATAAACAAGACAATAGCACTCGTCCTCTTTTGATGATGATTCCTGTTGCGTATTATGATTATTTTTTTCCTTTGACGATCCTTCTACTTTTTCCTCCATCAAATCTTTTCTTGACTTACTTAGTTTTCATCCGTTTCAACCTTATTTCATGCTCCTTTCTTATCTCTTCTTTCTCTGTTTTTTTAGTAGCAAGTGTTTTGCAAGCTCCTGCTCCTGCTCTTTATTAAAAACTTCGTTCTGGGGTTCATATGCCATTTTCTTCTTCACCAGATGCATCTCGCTTTCGTATGTATCTAATGAGCGAACAGTGGTTTAATCCATGCTTTTCCGCCGCTTTTCGCAGTGAATCTCCTGCTTTAACCTCCTTATAAGCGTATGTATACCTCGACAAGTCGACCTCCCCTTTCGAGGTCTTTCTTGCGCGTACTCTCGGCATCCAGAAAACAGGAAAACTGAAAAAATATGTTGTTTCAACCGTACCCATTAAAAATGTTTCAACCGTCCCCAACCCCTCCTTTAGGTGGAAAACAGAAAAGAGTAATGTTAACAATAATGGCACATTAAAACTAATCACTATATCGTGTTCTACAAGCTTCATTTAAAACACGAAATCATAGTCAATAATTTCGTTTCAATAGAAACCGTAATAAAAAGGAAATTCTCATAACAAAAATACTTACTTTTGGTTATCAAAATACAATAGGGCCTCCTACAAGCAACTGCACCGTGCGGCGAGCGATGCAACACTGATATTCGTGTTTGAACTTGTTATCCGCTTTGTTCGTCCCTTGAACCCTTCACCCTACCACATACGGTTTGCAAGATATTTGCTCTGTTTCAACCGTCCTTTGTTTTAACCGTACCCAGTCTACCCTACCTACTACACCATTTGCTGAAATGTTAAAAAAAATCCGATAGCGTGATTAATTTTGTGCCACTCTTTATATGAATATTTTAAAAGATCTCCACAATTTTTATATTTTTATAATTAGACTTTGATTTCGATCTAAGCAGAGAACATCAGGGCGGTAATTTTGCATGTAATTGTTTCTCTTACTGTGGCAATTGGGTGTTCGTATCAACAGCCACGAAGGTAAAGAACACACTACGAGATTAGATAAAGGAATTTGAGTGTAAGTACACTCGGTCGGGGTAGACTCGGGCGATTACATTACCCGAGGTGATTGGGTCGAACTGAGGCGAATGATCACATCGAGGCGAATATTCGCGGGAAGTGAATTGTCGCAATGAAGCGGATAATCGCTTTAAAGTTGGATGAACAACTATCAAATGAAAAGTATGAAAATCCCCTGGTGTAGGACAATGATACCAGCTCCAACCACGAACGGTTGATAATCCCTAGAGCTCACAAATACGAAAGTAGAATTAACTAACTAACTAACTAGCCATCACGATGCTTCCCCGTAGGGGTAAGCAAAGAGAATAGAACGCCACATTAATATAATTCTACAAAATAACATTTTGCAGTAGGAATGACAGAGTGGTATGGCGTTCTATTTTCTCTACCTACCCCTGCAAGGGAGTGGCGTGATGGTTAGTTTATTAGTTACAAAAGTAATACGGTTTTGACACTACTATCGATATTAGCCCAGATGTAATGCTTCTGTGTTTATATTCTTATTGATTCGGCATAAACTTTGTGGAATGATATGTTGATTATTTTATGACTAATTACATAAAAACATCTGTAAGTTTTTGAAGCTAGTCGTGTAATACAACTCATTTAGTGGTTTATAACAAGTGTGTAATTAAAAAAAACTTCTATGTTTAAATTATGTTATTGCTTACTGTTATTTTATATTTTGTTAAAGGGATGCATTCTAAGTAACTAAATATTACACAACTCCCCGCAGCAGTAGGCAGAGAGAATAGAACGCCACACTATTCAGTCATTGAAAACATTCTTCTCCTCTTCCACATTCATGCATCTCCTCATACATCGAAATGAAAGAAGTGTTTCTAATAGAATTCATATGTACATATATTAAATGTTAAAATCAAACGCTGATTTTTGAGAATACACTTTTCTATTTTATTGTTAAAAAAACACATAGAAATTTGTGACAATTGTTTCGCATTGTTATGATATTGTATAATGAATGTTTGACGATGCCGTAACATGACATGACCATGAAATTCATTTGAAAATGCCGTAACGAGGCGAAACAATTTACAGAAAAATTATTTTCATGTGTTTTTTGAAAATGAAATACAATTTAGTAAACTCTAAAATCAGCGTTTGATTTAAACATTTAAAATATAAATTGAAATGGAGTTCTACAAATTAAACACCAAATCCATAAATATAATTAATATGATTTGTCAATTAAAACCCCAAAAACTAATAAAAGCTGTTTATTTTATTACAACAAAAATGTAAAAATTCTCGTATTGAGAGTATTTCAAGAATGCACCCTCTGCATTTCAAATGAATTAATCTCCTTTTAATTCAGATTTCGAAAATCGCCTAGAATGGGATAATTGAACATACTTCAGTCTTTGATCCATTTTCTTCCATTGCCCGAGTCATTACTCATTACTGCCTTGTTACGAGGGCTTTGTGGGTGAGATAAAGCAGAAATAGTTTGAAGAGGTACATATATACTACATGGCCAGAGAGGTATACTAGTGAAACCCCCACAATCGCGCAAGTTTTAAATTCCGAATGCAATCGTCCGAGGAATGGGGTCACGTGAATGCCAGCGGAAGTCAAGATGTCGGCGCCGAGAGTTTCCGCTTCCGTTCCACCGAGACACTTTGTTAGGATAAACTACGATCCACCCTAGAGGATAAAAAAATCAGTCATAAATTGCAACCACATAGTCAGATGGACGCGATAGAGTAACCGCCGTAACATCAAATTTATACCGTGTGTTTTGCCTTTTTACTCGTAGGCTGAAAACTTCACCCTTAACGGTGGGCGGCGTCAAAAGGGGCTTAGAATAAGTACGCGGACACGTGTACTTCTCACAAAGCTTTGATGTGTCGGTTCATCCCCTCCTACATTTACCTCGAGTCACCAAAGCCTCGAGAGCTCGAACCTTCCAGAAGACGAGGCATACGTGAATATTTTTTTCGTGCATCTCTAAGTAGGCTACTACATTTAAGTCTCTCGTGACAGTAAAGAAGGAATAATAAAGAGTACCCACTCTGGGAAAACTACGCTGTAGTGTGGGAACTTACGTGGGTATCTTTTTCCAAGTGGCTATGCTTGAAAAAAAACGAGCACTCAAATTTTCATTGTCTTTACAGGTGTTTTGCTCGCACTTTATAATAAAATATGCAAACTTCTATGAAATTGTAATACAATCGAGGTGTCAATATTTTGAATGAAATGTTACAACAATATTTTCAAATAGTAATCAGTAAAGGTTTCAATATTTTAAATGGAATGTTACAAAATTACTGTGATATTGTAATAAAAAATATGACTTGATATTTTTAATGGAATATTACAACGATACCTAGAAATTTGAAAACAATATGGGTGTCAATATTTTGAGTGAAATGATACAACGATACCTTGATATTATAAAACAATGTTGGTGGTAATATTTTATATGGAATACCTTGAAATATATTTAATATAAACGACTTCGCTGGTACAAAAGGCTTAAAATAAACATTCCTATTCAGCCCTATTGAAATATTAAACAATTTTAGTATAAACGCGTATTCATTACTGTTAAAAATTTCAAATTTGAGATCATAAAACGTTTGTAAGCATACAGTATATCATTATGGAAGTGTCCAGTATGTAAAGGTTAAATATAAAACTTTCATTTCATTGAATAATTCTGCAGTTACTTGGAGGTGATTAATTTCTCTCCATTTTATATTTATCTTTAACTTTCTAAATACAATGTTATTTATAGTGGTATTAAAAAAGTAAACGTTGACTATTCAAAGGTTAAACTTTTATTTACAACATTTTGAGTGTGTCCAAATACTTGTTCACAAAATCCGGATTATCTCCAATTACAGGAGTCATTTTCATATTATTTTTTGACATCTCATCAAAGATGAAGAAGAATATGCAAGTCTGGGCATTTACGGGGCTGAAGACCATCATAGACTGGTTTAAGTGATCACTTTACACAAGTGTAACATTCACCAATTCTACCCATTATTGACACAAATAGAACTTTCAAGAATTTGAGTAGTATGGTTGTCAATAATGGGTAGAATTGGTGAATGTTACACGTGTGTAAAGTGATAACTTAAACCAGCCTATGACGGTCGTCAGCCCCGTAAATGCCCAGACTTCCATATTATTCGTCATCTTTGATGAGATGTCAAAAAATAATATGTTAAACTTTTACTTTCATTAAATTTTACTTTTATTCTGTTACGTTTCACTTAAGGGGTAGGCAGAGAAAAACGTCATGCTCGTCTGTCCTGACATACACTAGCCATACACGCCCTCCCATTATGCGCACATTTAAAGTGACAAGTCTTTCTTGAACGTTGTAGTTCTGTTCTACCATTGACATCAGCCAAATATACTCTTTTAGCCATTCTCTCGTCAGTCATTTGCTCTTCACATCCATTCCGGGCCAAATAACTTTTCGTTTTCTTTCGAGTTATTCCTCGTACAGCTTTAATTCATTTCTAAAATATTTTTTAATTATTATTTTATTTATTTATTTTTCCACACATTCATCTAAGGGCAATGATATTTCATTTCAATGGGTTTCATTTTGTCATTTCAACCATCTTATGCCAATTTCATGTATCGCTTCCAAACAATATCAGTATTGGCACAGGAATTATTGTCGAATGATAATTAATCTTTTCATTACATAATTTGTTTTGAAAATAAAATACTTTTTACTGAAGCGATTGTAAACACAATTTAATGCCAGTAGAAATACGCCGTTGCGGAAATATTCCCACATTTTCAATGTAATACATCAAATACAATAAGGACTACAATTCGGAACAAGGAAATGGCATATTTCCACTATATCCGGTGGCTCGTTATCTAATCTAAAGTAAGGGTTAGTATGAAATCTGGAATGTTCTAAAGATTCACGTAAACTTGGAGCACTAAGTTTGTTGGTTAATGTTATAAACTTGAATTCCTTTCTAATAAATTGTTTCTTCTCTGTGAGACATTGGAATGAAGTCTATTAAATCGAATGAGAGAGTTGTATCGCTAATAAATTGATCTCCAATTGGTTACAAACTTGTGTGGTATAGACTATTATTATCATTAATTATCGCAATTGATACTGTAAAGTTATTTCGAAAGCGAATGATATATAATTGCAGAGTAAACTCGATTTAACAGATGCAAGAAATGCAGTTCATATTGTAACAATAGTTAACAGCTAAGCTAATAACCTGTAAATGACATAACTGAGCTCTGACTCACATTATCAAAATATTATTATATTAATATTTACAATACTTAAACTCATTCAATTTAAATTCATTTTGTCAGAAAAAAATTATATTAAATCATGGTTTTCAACCCCTGCCCTGTTGTGTATATAACATTATAACGATTTCGACTAGCCTCACACCAGTCTGATGATGTCGATTACGATAAAACCCAGTTGCTGGGTCAAATAAAATTAATATGGAAAAACTAAATAGTACAAAAATAAATAGATATTTTAATGAAATCATTTATATCATTGACGTCCTTTGATAAGCACGGCATATTGATCTTCACACCTTTAAGGATCGGGTGTTTAGTCCTAAATTCCTCCCCCGGGTATCCGTACAGCAACAAGGCTCCAGATATTGAGCAAAGCGCGTAGAGTCACGTCCCGATCAAACGCCGCACGTAAATGAGGCCTTTGTTTCCGTGTGACGCCCGCCGAGACGCCCATTGCATACGGGACGGTGGCGTCCACATAAAGGACCCAGTGTTATACAATAGCTGTTGAGGTGTGAAGCTCTTTAGCCTTCAGTCGATACTGGTTTAAAATTAAATATTTATGTTGCCATGATACTTACTTAGGCAATCGGTATAATCGGGTTGCTGAGGAAAATGAGGATTACATTTAACCAACATACAATTAAATAATAAAGAGATAAATAAAGTGTCTCTGTTAAATAATAGCTATCTTAATCCAACCACGGATGGTTGTTGTGAACTCAATGATGAAACGTCATGTGATTGATGATAAATGTATGAGTTCTAAAAATTGTGAATTGAGGTTGTCAATCATGGGTAGAATGATCAATGTTACACGTGTGTAAAGTTATCACTTAACCAGATTATGACAGGTCATGCTTCCATATTCTTCTTTATTTTTGTTTAGATGACAAAAAAATTGTTATGAATAAATATGAATATTTACAGAATAGTGAACGTCACACAAGTGTATAAAGCGATTACTTATCATCTCCTTCCGTTTAAATGAAAGATCTTCAACGTAAGTGGAAACACCTTTTGTATTCATTTTTAGTATTGATATATCATCCGTAGGGTGAATAATAAGACGGGTGCCGTGGCGTAGTTGGGTAGACGCTTGACTGCGAAACTGGCGTCACGGGTTTGATTCTCACTAAATGCAAAATAAATTCATGAAATCTTTATTTTTAATTGGTATGGGTGTTTGTGATATATTTTTCACATTTACCTTCCCTATCCCTACTATCCTACCTGCAGACAAGCCTTCAATAAAGGCTTTGCGGGTTATTCCTTTAAAAAAATCAATATTATTCTTAATAAGAATAATATTGATTTGAAACTAAAATAGTGTGGGTGTTGTATTATAGTCAGATAAGTAGTACATTTGTATTTATTTGAGTAAACTAGGAAAATCTCATCAACAAATTATCCAAACATCGTGAAGATTACATTTTTAATTGTTTTGGATAATATGCTGAATATGACTGGATAATGATTAATATGGTACGGATAACACCGTACAGTGTTTGAAAATGACACCGAATTCATCGAAACACGTGTCACAATAGATTTTGAGAAATAGTGGTATTTACTAAGTAAAACTTAAATTAAAAATAGATAGGTTTTACTACAAAGTGACTGCCGAATCAATTAATGAAATATATAAAACAATTGAGAGCCGCTATTGCCCGTCGAGAAATTTTGCTAGAATTTTAATTTAACTGGAAAATGTCGTCCAAAACAATAACGTGCATGAATGTTCCGTGAATGAAGAGTAATAGATATTAGTATAATATATATTAGAATGCAATAGATTAAAAGTACACCAAATTTTGTCAAAATGTCAAAATCGCACCAAATTCAATTTCGCGTTTTGAAACTCAATGACTCATTTCATACTACGTATAACCAAAAGTACCTTGTTTTCTTGTTGTTAAGTCAACCAAGAATATCCCAAAAGATTTGGCAAACTGTGTATTGAAGGACGGAGAGAGATGACGCGTAGAGATTAGTGTCGGTGTAAGGATCCACCTGGTGAAAAATGAACAAAGGAGGCAGTAAGAAAGTGATTGCAGGAAGAGTTAGGCAGGAAGGGGTAAATTACGCAGGATAAATGTAAGAACATTACTCCAAAGTGGGACCCTGGCTATAGGGTTGGGAAACTAGGGTAAATTTGCTGTGAGAAATGTTAAAGAATTTATATAGTGTTAGGAATGTTATCCTCTGATAGCCTTAAGCGGGTGTTTCCTGGATATAAAGCTAGTATATAAAACACCAATTCTAAGAAATGATGTTCATATTATTTTTTTGCTTTCTCTCATAAATTCACACCCTGAAAAATAAAATTTACAAAGAATCAAACAGAAAATCTGATTATTCGGTCAACAAATATTATTTTATATCAGATAAGTAGCACAATATATTTTTTTCAAAAGAGAACAGTAAGAAAATTAAATGAAAAAAATAAATAAAAGATAAATGAAACTAACAAAACATCTTGTTTGTAAAATACGTTTAGCTACCCAATATTAACTTTTTGCTATTAGTAGCATTAGAATGAAAACTTAAACACACAAAAATCAAATTAAAATGTAAATAAAATCCAAAAAAAGCTTGAAGAAAGAACTTGAAATACTAATATATTTTTTGGACAACCAAAGATGTGTTTTGACATTTCTATTTAGTGACAAAAAAATGTTTCCAGAATACTATATCGTAGGCATATATGATTTCTTAGAAAAACATTTTACCGTTAGTTAACATGGTATAATAATATTTTTAGTACCAAATTTCGTTCTATATCTTGATGTTTTTAAAAAAAACTTTTATTTTTAAATCCATTTATGCATTCGATTAAAATATAATTCATTTGACCTAGCCTTCGATCCCAAAGGCATTATCTACTAAGTGAAGATTTTTTAAATTTTATTTTGGTAAGAAATTGACAGTACGAATCGATGACCGGTTTCAAAGTGTCAAAGACGTTCGAAATAAAAGCCCAGTATTAACGTTAAAATTATCTAGACTCTAGACTTTATAGGTAATACGTTATCTTCCCATTGTAACCGACCACCTGGTATATTTGTCTGACGATAAACCGTGAACATATTTAGGTGCAAAAATATTTGATAGGTTGCTGTTATTTTTATCTTATCGAATGTTTACTTGCGTAATTTCGCCTAATTGATCACCTTACTGTGATTTATTTATAATATTCTTATCATCTTATCAACATTTATTTCATGACACCTTAATTAAAAAAAATAATATTTAATATTCTTAGTTAGTTGTAAACCAACATAAAAGAAAAAAAAAAGAGGATTTCAGATTTGAATGTGCATAAAAAAGGGTCTTTAAGGATCTAATACTCGTATATTAATTAGTTTAGTTTAATCAGTAATTTAGCCTTTTTTATTGTATTATTGTTTATATGTTTTATTTCTTTGGTTAATTTCTAAAGCATAAAATAGGTACTTTAAACATTATCAAGGTCGATAAAACGTTATAAAATTAAATTAAAATTAACAGTTTGAAAGTTTCAAGACTTTCACTGTAATTTTAAAACGGATACTACGAAAACGTTACATTTATCTCTGAAATATATCAAACAGAACGTAACGATGTAAACTTAATAAAGAAGTTCCATTCGGTTTGCATAGTCTCGTCGGCTCATACATATTAACAGGGGTCCTTTAGGTTGAATTCCTTGATACAAGCGACCCACCTTTACAAACTTTCTTCGTGCGAAGTAGACACTATTGAATACCGTCAGATCCAGCTCAACTCTGGGCGTGTTCTTAGATTCTGATCTCTCTCTTGTAACTCAAAACAGTAAGGAAATTAAGAGCATTCGCAATCATCGGCCAACTGAAGATGTGAAATAATTGAAATTATGTTTAAAATATTTAAAAACATCATTTCATTTTTATTTGTAAAATTTTTTTAAAAGAGATATTCTTTTCAATCTAAAAAACATCTTTTTTGTTTTAAACAAAACGTTACATCAGTATTTTTGTCTTATTGATTTTTTCATAAAAGATATAACCCGCTCTAAGTCTTTATCCTAAAGAATTGTCTTCAGGAAGGTGAGTAAGAACAAGGAATTCCATTAACTGATTCAGTAGTCACTTTGTGGTAAAATCTATGTATTTTTAATTTAAGTTTTACTTAGTAACTCACTACTATTTCACGTGTCACAATAGATTGGAAGAAATAGTGGTATTTAATCAGCAAAACTTAAACAGTAAAAAAATAACAAAGAAGTTGTAAATTTTCGTCTCAATCGATAACCCTTATTAAAAACAAATATTTCTTGAAATCGTTTTGCTATTGACGCGAATTAAGTCCTAGAGTCACATTGAAAGAAGTTTAAGTTAATTAATTATTTATTTTTATAATATGGAAGAGGTTGAGATAGTATCTGTTTTTTTGTTGGGTTACAAAACTCATAATTTAATTAACATTAATTTTTTTTCCTATTTAACGGTTATGTGTAATTACGAATATGTCAGAATTTTCCTGTTTCAGACGTATGCAAATATGAAGTATCTCCTTTTTAAGGACTCGCATTTGTTTGTATCCGGCATCACAAAGGACTGACGGGAAGGTTTAAAGTTTGTCGGGAGATGTGAAAGATCGTTTTAGAATCTGAAGAGCGACTGAGAGTCTAAACGCTGAACTTAAATGTAGTGAAGAGAAAGCTTTGCGCTTGTTCAGACATCGGTGGAATACTTTAAGGCTGTAAAGTGCCGCAAGGAAATGACATTCGTTTAATATTATTAAGTTTTATTAATGGAAGGAAGAAAGGAAACTTTTTGAAGACCTCATGAGGAAAAACGTAGAGTAGTACTTAGAGCTTATGTACAGTGCATGAGGTCTCGGGATAGGTAATGTTAGGTTGTTAAGATTTTTATTGACATCTCATCATAGACGAAGACCAAGAAACAGGGGTTAAAAACATGATTTTATTTTATTTTTCTGACAAAGTGAATTTAAATTGAATTAACTTAAGAAGTGTTTTATGATAATAATTACGTATAAAATATGGTAAGGGTTTTAAGCAAGATTTTCGTATGGACTATTTCTATAGTAAAATTTATATAATATCCTGCTTAAAAATCTTACCTATGTAATTATTATGAATAATTATTAATGCACTGCTTAAATTCATAAAATTTGAATTGACTTTATTTTAAGAATTGGCGTTTACTTTGTAGAACTCCATGTTAATATATGTATATTATTATATAATATACATTATTTAAATTCATTTTGTCATATTTTTTATTAACACTTGGATTTTAACCGCTGCCTTGTTGTGTATATAATAGAATTTTGTCTAGCCTCCCATCAGTCTAATGATGTGGGTAACGACGAAACTCGTTCACTGGTTAAATAGAATAAAAGTGGGAAAACATATAAGTACTTGTAGTTTTTTTATATGTAAAAAAAACATATTACTCGTAAAATACAATTCATTTCATAAAACAATATTTATTTAACTAACTAACTAACCATCACGCCCCGTTCTCTGCAGGGGTAGGCAGAGAGAATAGAGCGCCACACCACTCTGTCTTTTCAAACATTCTTCGCCTTTTCCACGTTCATGCATCTCCTCATACATACCCACCGATTGTTTCAACTCCTAACCTGACCGCTTTCAAGTATTTGGTATTCCTGATCGTGCCAAGTTTTCGGGCATAAAAAATAATTATATTAAATATCATAATAATTTTTTCTCTTTACAAAACTGCATTAAAATGTTTTTGTTTTGTTTTAGAGGGTCTAAAATCCCAACGCTTCAGTTGTTCTCTGCAACACTGCGTCGCTGGCGCGCCGCGACGCCGACGGTGAAAACGAATTTTCCGAAGTTTTCAATCGAGTTATGAGTTGGTGGGGATAAGGTCGTTAGTCCGTTCATTAATCATCCCATCCCGTAGAATGGCCCATAATTGGATAAGTGGCCAGAATGCCAGGACAAATTAACGCAGGATTTGACATGAAGTAAAGTGGGGATTTAGACATGCTTTTATTACAAATTCATGACTCGTCCCGGTTTTTAATGGCCAAAAATCAGCGGAACCTACACCAACGGCTTAATTCTGCTCGCGAATAATCTATGACAATTGAAACAATTTTTAAACTGTGATTTTTATTTAGAATTTCATGAAAAATAAACAGCATTTTTTATTACTTATATACTAATTATAACAGGCTCCAACTCATTGATACCATTTATGAGGAAATTGGGTGACATTGAATTTAAATGAACATAAACTAAAAAAATATATAAATGAAAAATATTTATTCTCATGCATATCATATCTCATTTTATTTCATATTTATTTTCAACATTCGTGTAAAAGCATATGACGTCATCAATCCCATTTTCAATATATTTGTACTACACTGGTATGTCTTCAAGTCATACTAACTAGTCTTGCAAGGTATAGTTCCCGTTTGATATATTACACAACGCAAATTATTTTACTCTAGTTTAACTCGTGATATTTTGCGTTCTTTTGTGCTCCATTTTTTTTAAATATATCGTAGCGTCATTTAAACCTTCATCTACATTTTTGGCTTGATAATATATTGTAGTATTTTCGCAAATAAAACTATATTTAAATGAACTTTATTTAGTGGTTGTTAAAATGTGTTGACCTTACGATATTATTTTCACAACAGGCGCTATAATATGTATGGAGAAATTACAAAGAATTATGATTTTTACATCATATTATACTTGAGTCGGTAAATGTTTACTACAGTGTTTGGTTTGTTTCAATATTCTATTATCCAATCTCTTTTGCGTGACCAAATTATGTTCCGGTTTTGTGTTGAATTGTTTGAGGGGTTAGAATAATAAATGCAAAGGTCAATCACGTGACATTTCGACTGCGATGACCCATCGACCATTCCTTTTATTCTCCGCCTCAATTTATCCCCAGTCGCCTACCGTACATATTTCGTGGCCCCTCACATAAAAGTCCATATGAATGTCGTAATTTGTTTCGGACAGTTCAGGAAATGAATGACCGTTTTACGTAAAGGGACGATTTCTCTCCCGCCAAAGGCTATAAATGTAAGGGTCGGTCCTCTCAATAACCCCTTGTCATATGGTTCACCAGGACACGGAGGCAATTGAAAATATCAAATGGCAAGTTGAATGCAAATGAAATGTCGCTAACTGAAAAACATAACGTAAGTTTTTTGAAAAGGGAAAATTTAAGTGTATATTTTTTTCTTTCTCGATCCTTATCCACGCCAGATGTCACAAAAGGGATCTAAATGTACACTTCTACCAAACAGACCGGTAATTACCTACGAAGAACTCGTGTTCGGATCTATACATAATTATAATATATAATATATCACTTATAATAAAAATAAAACTATAACATTGTTTTTAACCATTTTTATTTTTGGTTCTTTTCTCCAATAGGTTCCGACAAGAATCTTGTCATCTTCAGATAGTTAACCTAAAACTGTGAAATAGTTAAATTATTAAAAACGAAACACTGATTTTTTGGGCCTACTTTTATTACTATTTTTTTGTAAAAATAAAAAATTAAATTCGTCACAATTTTTTCGCCTTGTTGGGGCATTATCAATTTCAAAACCATCTACTTGAATCACTAGAATTTTCACTAGTGACATTTATTGGTAAGATGAAGAAGATTTTCCATTGAGCATTCCATTCTCTTTAATTTGTATGTGAGGTCCGAATCCTGGATTATAATCACATACATGAGAAACGCCAGAAAATATCCATTTCATTTTTATTATTTTAGCTTATAATTCACTTAATCATTGTTACTGTTTCCTTTCTCCCTCATCTTACGAAATTTATTTTCAATATTTTTACAATTTGATTTTCTTTGTTAGAGCCCAAATTACTCGTAAACGCGTGGAGGCTATAAAAAGCGTAGTGATAGTTAAATATGTAAATAAGTGTGAGGTAAGATAGTTTGTGCCTTATACAAAGGTAATCTCACACCTATGTAAACTCAAAAGTAAATTCATAGAACTGTAATCATACACCTAAGTAACTTTTATGCTAACTAACGAATCGTTAAATTGTTTAAACTTCGCTTTAAAACTTTGAATTTTCACTCATGAAATACATTAAATTAGAGAAACTTTAAACATAAAGCGTAAGTATGGCCACACACAAGTAGGAATAGCCTAAAAAACTTATGAAGTTGAAGCCTAAGTAGGAACATGATTAGAGGTATTGCATAAGCCGTAGCTAGATTTCAGAATTTATTAGACGTTAGGTAATTCAAAAATCAAAACATCATTAAAAAAATAATTAAAAAATATTTATTTGCAAAAAATCCAATATACATTCTAAAAAAATGTGCGCGGACAACACATGTGTCTAATCGTGCAGCCGGTCGCGTACTGACTTTGTATATTTGAGAGTAATTTTTGAGAGTAAGGAAGTAAGTGATAAATGAAAAATAAAATGGACCTAGAAACTGAGAATAGGCGATAGGTAGGGAAATCAGTTAGTAGACATAATATGTAATTAAGATAAAACAATAATTTGTATAGTAAGTGTTAAAATCAGTCACTGACTTTTGGAGTATACTAAATTGTTTTTTATTGTTAAAAACGCATAAATCATTTTTTTTTACAATTGTTTCGCCTTGTTATGGCATTTTTTAACTAATATGAAGATTAAATGGACTGATGGTCCTTATATAGCTATACAATTCTAGGTTCATCAGTAATAGTTTTAACATGTGCTAAAGACGAATGTGTGGCAAAACGATGTTTGATCGATGTTCGAATGATGAAATAAGGAAAAAATGTAAGGCTGAGATAAGCATTATCGATAAAATTAAGAAAGGTGTGTTGAGATGGTTTGGACATGTGGAGCGTATGAGTGAAGAAAGAACGGTTAAACAAATTTATGGAGCGTATGTAGTTGGAAAAAGAAGCAGAGGACGACCGAGGAAAATTCGACACAATAAGGTATGTCAAATACTTGAAAGAGGCCGGGTCAGGAGTCGTAATAATCGTCGGGTATGTATGAGGAGATGCATGAATGTAGAAGAGGCAAAGAATGTTTGCAAAGACAGAGTGGTGTGGCGTTCGATTCTCTCTGCCTACCCCTGCGGGGAAGCGGCGTGATGGTTAGTTAGTTAGTTTTAGTAATAATTTAGTAGACTCTAAAAATCAGTATTTGATTTTAACATTTAATACATAAATGAAAATGCAATTCTACTAATTTATCGCCAATTCTATACATAAAAAATAATAATTATTAAAATACGAAGGAGGAATTATTTATTATTTTGATATTTTAAAAGGGATGTTATTTATTCATTATCTCAGTGGTTCCCAAAGTGTGCGCCGTAGAAAGTCGAGAGGGGCGCCGTGAGTCGATCCTCTATCATTATCCGAAACCACAAATATTCTCGGGTACCTATAAACCAACAATTTCTATTTTGAGAGCTAGCATCTTTCTACCTATTATACATAACTACTATTCTTTTGTCAAAGGAAAAATTTCCTGATACTTTGATACAGTTCAAATCTAATACCAAAGAAAATTCATTGTTCACAGGGTTTACACGTCTGTATTGACACATGTTTACAATCCAAAAATATGGCAGAAGTAATAAAACTGTCGCGCCAACAGGGCCGAATATAGAAAATGTGTTAAAAAAATGTGAAATGATGCGTCTTTATTTACTATTTAAGTTTAAACTAAAGAAATATATGGGATGTGTAAATGCGTTACCAAAATACAAAAAAAAATGATACCTGCAGGGTTGGGTGGTAACATCGTGAAGTCTGATGTGAACTGATATGCTTCAGATGTATTGGAATCATTGGCGCAATTGTGTGGAACTACTATTATTGTAGGTACCTATTTCTTTCGACTATTAATATATGTATATACATATTACATTATCTATCCCAAATAGCTTACTAAAGTAGGGTGCCGTGACAAAATACTAAACTTGTTAGTGCGCCGCGGGCTGAAAAAGATTGGGAGCCCCTGCGATTATCTCATTGCTTTGAAAGAACAGTACATTTTTCTGTTTTTATAATTATAATGCTTTTCAATGTTAATGCATCCTTTAGATTCCAGGAACTACCGGCTTATACGAGTATTATTTTTTTAGCAGTGAAAATATTTTTTTGATGTTGTTTGTTTTCAGTTCCCTGTTGGAATTTTTATGTATTTTATTTGCCGTTTATAAAAAGTAATACGAAGAAACATATTCATTAATGTTTCATATTAATATCCGGTTTTGGCGCAGTAGTTATTGACGTGGACTGAGTTCGAACCCACTTTACCATAACTTGATTTCTATTTTTAAAAACGGACCACTTAGGCCTACGAACAAAATATTAAATTTCAATATTTGTGTTTATAATAAGGAAACAAATATTTATCCATAAAAAAAAACATAATAATAAACTGCAGTGGCGTACATGATGACATGTCTAAAAAGGCGGGTTTACATTGAGTCAGATACTGACGTCAGTACTGGGGCCGAAAGCTAACACTGTTTACACGAAGTCATCAGTGGAGGTTTTTTTTTCACTGTAAACATTTTAAATTTGAGTAATGAAATACAGCAAGCGTTCGTGGGATCATAGGTAGAGTAAGTAAAGCTTTAAGGAACTCAAACCCTGTTTCGTTACCTTCTACCTATTTCCAACTTTATGCTGAAAATGTAATAACCGAGCATGTAAGAAAACGAATTGTTTCAAAATTGTTTTTATTGTAAGTATTGTGTTTTCTCAAAGATAAATACTTGAAAAAGGAGGGGGGTTAGACTAATCTTGATAACACTAAACAGTTATTTATTTTTTCGCCCAAAGGGTTGGGGATCCAAATATCTATATTTAAACCCCCAATGGCGACAGTCTAATGATTACAATGACATTGTTTAAAATATGCAATTTTTAGCTTACATAATTCAAGGTTCATATTCACTCATTGTAAATCCCTCAAATATTAAAAACAAAAGTTAAATGTCACGAATCATTACCATAGTAAAGTAGATAACTATTTTAAAATTCGATGTTCAATATTCTGTCTCTTTCCATTATTCCATTCACAGCGACTACGCGCATAACACGTTTAGGTCAACACTAATATAAGTGAAAAAGGGACGGCGTAGGATGGTCGTCAGGCAAGCGGTGCCGTGATTTTTTACAGGAAAAACGGACAAATAATTGGTAAGTCACAAGCGTTTTTATATTTGACGCTATTGTATGTTTCCTATGAATGCGCAGGTAGGTTTAAAAGTTTCTTTGCTGCTTTATAGTATTAATTATTGCACGTAAATATTAATTTACCGGTCGCAATGCTGTGAAACGAATTACAGAATAACTGGATGAATGGATCATGAGTCATTTTCGTATGGAGCGCTAGTGAGCTCTGATAAGGTTTGTATTAGTTTCTTGAAATAGTTCATCGTGCGATACACAGATAGCGCTTTTGATCATTTTACCACGGTTTTTCAAAATGTTTTTTCATATAAAAAAAATTAAAATACCTAGTTCATATTCAAATGATTGAACGATTGTAAAAGCAACATAGTGGTAATATGAATGCAATAAATGAAATTTTCTCGAGAAATATTTAGTCTTTTGCCGATCTTAAGCTCAATAAGAGACAATAGAAAAATGAGTATCTATAAGTAGTGTTGCTTTTAATTTTTTTCGTACAGTCATTAATCAAACCAACGATCGATTAGATTAAATAGAACCTTAAAAACGAGGGTCATTTTTTATTTTTTTTATTTATTGACTCTCCAAATGAAGTCGAAGACGATATAAGTATATGGGTTTGAAGTTACGCATGTATTTACTTATATTGTACTTAACTTGGTTTACAGTGAATATGTGATGACAAGTATTGTTTTTACTCTTACTATTTTTTATTTATAATGCAATGTTTAATAAATGGCTGGTAAAAATGTTTCCATTGGCGTTTTTCATCGTGTTTCCAAGATTACGCTGAATTAATTCAGTGGTATATTTTGTAAAATTAATAAATTTTGTACATTTCGTTGAATGAGGTCATATGCAAGCCTTTGTAATATATACTCAACTTCTTTAAAGTGAGGTTATTGATCATTTCAGAATCATGGTCCGGGTCACTGTTAAGCAGGGAGTGCTGGAGGGTAGCATAGAAAAATTACCATCGGGAAAAACCTATGCAAGCTTCAAAGGAATCCCTTATGCCACACCACCTCTAGGAAAGTTTCGATTCAAGGTTTGTGAAAGTATTTTTTTAAAACAAATATTAAGATTTCGTATAGTCTAAGGTCAAAACTTATAAATTATTTAATTTTATTAAAGGCACCCCTTCCTCCTGCGGATTGGACAGGAGTTCGCGATGCCAAGGAACATGGAGGAACATGTCCGCAGGTCGACATGTTGTCAGGAATGGTTTTAGATGGGGAAGAAGACTGCCTGTATTTAAACGTTTACACGCCAAACGTCATGGGTCCATCTTTACCGGTCATGGTCTGGCTTCATGGTGGGGGCTTCCTATCGGGGTCTGGAGACTCTAGTTTATATGGCCCAGATTACTTAATAGAGGAAAATGTTATTATTGTGACGGTAAACTACCGTTTGGAAGTATTGGGTTTTCTATGCTTGGATACTCCAGATGTCCCAGGAAATGCCGGTATGAAAGATCAAGTTGCGGCCTTGAGATGGATCAAAGAAAATATCCATCAGTTTGGAGGGGACTCAAACAATATAACAGCTTTCGGTGAAAGCGCCGGAGCTGCGTCAGTTTCTTATCATATGGTATCGCCAATGAGTAAAGGTCTTATAAATAAAATCATAGCTCAAAGCGGTTGCTTTTTACACGAGTGGGCTTCATCGAGTCGAGGAAAGGAACGAGCTTTCTTACTTGGAAAGAAGTTAGGGAAAGACACAAATAACATCGATGAATTGCTAGACTTTTTACAAAGCTTGCCTTCCAACAAACTCACCAAAGTCACCCGATTAACAATGTCTGTCGAGGAAAAAGTGAGAGGAATACCAATGCATTTCACACCAGTAGTGGAAAAAGTTTTCGAAGGTAGGGAGTGCTTTCTTCCAAAATCTGCAGAAGATTTACTGGAGGAAAATCCCAATATTGACATTCCAGTTATTGCTGGATATACGGATAAAGAGGGACTTATTAATTTAAGCTTTACATTATCTCAAGCCGATGGCATAAATAAACAGTTTGAAAGAAAAGTCCATCGGCGCATCGTTGCCAATGTAACAGATAAGCGTTTAAAGGAAATAGCGGCAAAAATAAAACAATTTTATTTTGGGGATAAAGGTATGAGTAAAGAAACCTCGTTAGCCATCGTTGATTTGGAGACGGATTACAGCTTTTCAGTCGGAATGATCGATTTTGCGCAGAGACTAAGCAAGCGGTTTTCTTCTCCAGTATACTTGTATAGATTCTCAGCATCCAGTGATTTCAATATGTTTAAGAAAAATCTGGGATTGAGTGATTACGATGGAGCTTGTCATGCTGATGATATATTTTATTTGTTCAAAACGTTCATAGAACTCGACGAGGAAGCAACTGGCTGGTCGGTTTCAAGAAATATTGTTAGGTTATGGACAAATTTTGCAAAATATGGGTGAGATAATTCTTTTAACACACAATTTATTTATAATATTCTCAATTTTATTCATATTTAAAGCGTTTACTTTATGGTTCGTCATTTTTACTTTTTTTTTTACAAAAATGTTAATAATATTATTCACCGAGATTTTCATGTCTACCTGTTTCGAGACGTACCCGTCTCTTCGTCAGGACAATCACTGCCACAGCATGAACACAATACCACCCTTCACCACCATAGCACCATTTCCACTCAAAACCACACAAACTGTCTAACACATGCGATTTTTGGTCGACCCGAAGATCAACATGCACTAAAGGTTTCAACACAGACATGCGTCACGAGCCGAAGTTAAACATGCACACAATTTATTTCCTTCAATAATATTGAAAAATGGATTTAATATTTTTTTCTTTGTTTCAGTAATCCGACTCCCAAGTTTGATAGCAGAATTCCCGTTATTTGGGAACCAGTGAAGCAAAAGCTCCTAAATTTTTTGGATATTGGTATGAAACTGACTCCTGGAAGAGATCCAGAAAAAGAGAGATATAAATTATGGATGGACATATTCGATTCGGTTAAAAATACGAAGAAAACTCTCAGTCACTTATAAAAAACTTTCAAAAATATAACATGTTTGATGTAACTAAATATTATTAGATATATTGATATCAAAGTTATTTTATTCTTAGTGGATTACTATGGGTAAATAGAAATGATTAATTTAATTGATATGTAGAAAATGTATAAGTAATGATTTTTTATTAAAGACAAAAAGGTAACAATTTTTTAAGTAGGTGTAAATATATTTTTATATAAAACAATTGTAAATATTAAAATGCCTTTAAAATATAATATCGATGTTTTGTGAATTAACTACCACGGAGTATACTTTTAACACAACCTGTAATGTACTAGGGATTTAAAAAAAAATACATCAATTAAACATAATGTTAATTTAAAATAGTACAACCATATTTAATTTCTTCTGGTTTTATATTTTATAGTAACAATGTTTCTCCAAAAAAATATGGATGTATTGCACCCACTGTTTAGTCAAACTGATTTTTTTTGTTATTATTTTTTTTACACTTGGAAATAAAATATTCTAGAAAGAGTTCCCGATCTTTCAATTTTATATTATACCTCGCATATTTTGACATTATTTTTTATACAAAGAGAAAGAATACCAGGCATTTGAAATTTGAATAAAAACCGGCTGCTTTATTCGCGGCCAAAGTATGTAACCAAACCTAACATATGTACGCTGCGCACGGATGGTTGTTGTCAAAATGTGTTATCTCGCTCTACCGCATATAAGTAAGTAGTGACAACAATACAAATGGAAGTGTATTACTAAAATATGCGCATTCGTATGCGCAGAAAGCGAAATAAATACTGTACCAAGTTCAGTGTTTAGCTGTCAGATTTCGATATACAGTAATGTAATAATAGGTGTTTAAATCTGTAAATATTTCTTGAAATAAACAAATTATATTGTTTAATATACGCGCGATAGTAAAAAAAGATATTTAAAAGTTACTATTTTCATAATTTTATCAGTTATTTAATTTAAATAAGAATATCAATATGTTTACGTTTCGTTCATCTTTTCAAATAATATACCAAAAGAGATTTATTCCTTCTTTGGCAACTAATATAACAAGAAACAGTGTAAGTTTATTTCATCTATTGTCTCATTTAAACCCGTTTTTCTATTTAAATGCATAATTTGTTTGAGGTTAAGGCGCGCTTTTATATTATCGCACGTCAACGGGCATTCAACCGAGTGCGCGCGGTCAAAAGTTTGAGTTGTGATTGCATTGTGATTTAATGTTTACAAAATGAAAAAAAAAATAAATAAAGCTGGCAATTTTTTAGCTCAAACTATATTTAATGATGTTTCAACCATATTTTCATGATTTATCATCCTTTTAAATAACTTTTATAGTTGCAGTATGTTATTGAAAATATATTTGCTTAGTTTTCTATGAACTAATTTTTGAGATAAAATGAAATAAAAACAAGAATGAAAAGAAAAAAAAAAGAAAAATAAATAAAGCAAAAATCAGATTGAATTTTTTTAGCCGGTTTTGAAAGTTTTTAATAGGATACTTTTTATTATGTTTAACATCTTCGATAAAATAAATCTTTTTAATTTTTTTTAATAAATCTATACATATATTTTTTCATTAAATTTTTGCATATATTGAATAGGTAGATTTTATAGGTAAATAGACACTTACAGATTGTTTTTTAAACATTTTTCTTGTTAAACTCACATACTACATATTTATTGTGTAATAATTATTGGTTTATATTACCTTCCTATGTATGGGGTTTTTTGTCCACCTCCGTAGTGTAATGGTCAGCACGCTTGGCTACCGTTCTGGAGGTCCCGGGTTCGATTCCCAGGGGGGGTCAAATAAATATAAGTGATTTTTTCACTGTAATATTTATTCAATATTACCCTGGACTGGAACCTGAAGCGGGGGGCTGATCACCTTTCCTTCATGTGTAAATGATCGAGATAACACTGCGTTTATATGAAGCAGTGCCCTATGCACCATTGGGGTGCGGTAAGGGTTTATTAATTATATTACCTTCCTATGTATGGGGGTATATTTAACTTACGAGTTCATAGAATATGTCCCACTTTGGTTTTTAATTTTTTTTTCTGGATAATGATTTTTTGTTATTAAGATATGATACGTAACCATTTCGACGCCCTCCCGATTAACTGCCGTAACTGACATTTTAAAAACACTGGTTTTAATTTTCAATCGTGCGTGTGTTTACGAATACTTATGTACTTATATCCTTCGCCGTTTAACGGGTATCTTATATTTAAAAAAAAAAAATTTATGTACATCTATATAACACAAGTCTTACTTTTTATTGTCGGTCCATAAGATTGATGATTATTTTATTAAAATTAAACACTTGAATATACCACTTAATGAATAATAATGTTTAATTTTAATAAAATAATCATACCATTCCACAAAGTTAATGCCGAATCAATAAATAATATAAGATTGATGATTCTTAAAAAAAATTGATATTGGCAACCCCATAGTGGAAAAGGGTTTTCTATGAGAAATATAAAAAAAATAGCTTTAATTTTGGCATGATTTTCCTAAACACTCTCTAAGTGGGAAGTCAAATGTATGTATGTCTATAAAAGTACATACATGAAAACCCACCCGTATTAAAAATGATGATGAGGTATTATTTTGCAGAGCACACATCCCAGGGTACACGTTAAACAAGGTGAACTTGAGGGAACTTTGGAAGATCTTCCATCTGGTAAAACATATGCGAGTTTTAAGGGTGTTCCATACGCTAAACCACCTGTTGGTAACCTTAGGTTTCGGGTAGGTACCTAAAAGTATTTTTTTAACCAGTTGTATAATAAATATTAGAAATTCCAAAGTCCCAAATACAGCATAACCTATTTTGTAGCCTCCTTTACTCCCGGAGAAATGGAACGGATTACGTGAAGCCAAGGAGCATGGTAATGTGTGTCCTCAATTTGATTTGACCACTGGAGTTCAATTGGAAGGAAGTGAAGATTGTCTCTTTTTGAATGTGTACACCCCTCACAAGAAAGGGTCATTGCTGCCAGTAATGATATATATCCACGGAGGCGCATTTTTCTCCGGATCCGGAGACTCTGTACTGTATGGTCCGGAGTATTTAGTAGAACACGATGTTATTTTAGTTACCATCAATTATCGACTCGAAGCCTTAGGGTTTTTATGTTTGGATACAAAAGACGTTCCCGGTAATGCTGGAATGAAAGACCAAGTACTTGCCTTGAGATGGGTTAAAGAAAATATTTCCCAATTTGGCGGAGACTCAGAAAATATCACTGTAATTGGAGAGAGCGTCGGAGCGTGTGCTGCTACTCTACATATGGTTTCGCCCATGAGTCAAGGATTAGGAAATAAGTTTATCGCTCAAAGTGGCACGTTTTTTCACGAATGGGCGTATGCTCCTAATCCGAGAGAAAGAGCTTTCAGGTTAGGCAAATATCTTGGAAAAGACACAAGTGATTCCGAAGAATTACTGAGATTTCTGCGAAGTGTTCCGGCATTGGATTTAACTATGATTACAAAAGAAACTCAAACAGAAGACGAAAGTATAAGAGGTTTGCCTATTCGATTCTGTCCAACAGTCGAAAAAACGTTCGAAGGTCAAGAATGTTTTCTGCCAAAGCCTCCAAAAAAAATACTCAGCGAATCAGTTCCAAATCGTCCATTGCTCATTGGTTATAATAACGGTGAAGGTATGTTTGCCATCAAAGATACACTTAAAAAAGCTGACATAATCAATTCTGATTTTCAAAGAAAAGTTCCTCGAAGAATCGTTGAAAACGTGTCTAAGGAAGAATTAACAAAAATAGCTGCAAAAGTAAAAGAATTCTATTTCGGCGGCAGGAATATTAGCAAAGAAAATATAAAAGGCATAATGGATTTAGAAGCAGATTACAATTTCAATATAGACGTATTGAGATTTGCAAAACATTTGACAACAATTTCAACCGCTCCTGTATTCTTCTATCGATTTCACGTTGACGGAGAATTGAACATAATGAAGATGACCATCGGCGTATCCCAATATAAAGGCGCGTGTCACGCAGATGAGTTATTTTATCTATTCAAGATTGGCATAGAACCTGAACTTGGATCTAAGACAGCTGTAGCAATACAAAGGATAACTAAAATGTGGACAAATTTTGCGAAACACGGGTATGATACTTTTTATTGTAAAATCTTTCAAAACGTTGATTTTTAGGAACGTTTCTTATATTCGTTTCTTTCTATTAGCTAAAAACAGATTTTTATCTTACCCTTTTCAGCAATCCTACCCCAGCGGTTGATGAATTGCTTCCAGTAATTTGGAAGCCCATGACTCAGACGGAAGGCAATTTTCTACAAATTGATTTCGACCTTGAACTAGGAAAAGATCCAGATAACGAACGGCTTGAGTTTTGGAAAAAAATGCATAGCAAATTTAATTAGAATTAACGCTCTTACTATTATTTATTGTATTGTAATAAAATGAGATAAAACAGCGAAAAAAGGCGTTTCAATTATGCATTTATCCATGAAATTATAAAAATATAGTATGTGTTTATATATTCCCATAAATATGTATAAAAATCACACCCTACTTAAATACTTTGACGTGAACATCGGGAATAAGGTCGGGTCGTAGTCTTGTGATTAGTGTAGCGAACTCTGAATCAGAGTTTTTGGATTCTATAATGAGCCGCTTAGGCTCACAAAAATAGTATGAAATTGTAATATTTGTGTATTTAATAAAAACGTAAAATCATGATTACGGAGTACTGAACATATGGTATGTGTATAAAACTTAATATTTCGTTATTGTCGAGTCAGGGAATATTAATGTCAACAGATAACACTTTTTTAGTCGTTTGTAATCCGAATAATTGCGAAGAATTTATACTATCATGATAAGATAGATCGAAGTTTAAATTCTGATAAAGTTTGGTTAATAGGCTATTTATTACACGTGTCACCTATATTTCTTGCTGACGTTACAAACAGAGGTGGATAAGATCTGGTAATTCAGAAGACCAGTGAATCTGAATCAATTGCTTGATCCGTTCTCTAAGACCGGATCAGTTGAACGATGGATCTTTCGATGGCTAATATGCCATTCGGTAATTTCGGAGGCTTAAGGGGGCAATATATTTTATTATTAATCCTGTGGGCAATAACGGCCAACGATTGAAAAAAAGAACGCTGGAATATTTATTTTCACCTTAATTTTTACATTTTTTCGGTTCCTCGAAAATTAAAAATATTCCCAAATCTACCATAAATTCACACACCAAAGAATCACTTAATGAGTGAGCTAATAAACTAATCATATTTCGGGAATGAGATTCACTCACAATTTAGGTCCGGTCATTCAATTAGTGTACTACATATAAACAGATCATTGATGTTGTCTTTTTCTATTCAATAATTCAATAATTTAATATTTTAGTCTAAAAATTTTAATTGACCTGTTTATTAGTGTTGTTCCGTTCAAACTTTTTATAAACATAAATATTTGCAATAATCATTATTAAAGAGAAAAAACTTTTCGGAAAAATACGATCTAATAAAACTATATTTTGAAAGTCTGTCACGTTGTTGAAATGTAGCCAGATCTTCTCGGTGTTCTCTTCTTCAAATTTTAGGCACATTTGATTGATTAAATAAGGTTTAATTTAATATAATGATTAACCAATCCATTGATTCTTTCTGAGTACTCGTTTTCTGCGTCTCTACAATTATTGTAGTTAAAAATGGATCCGGTTCCAGAAGGTTTATCATAAATTTTGTCAATCTCGTCATCGCTCTTCTCTGGACTGCATAACACTCGTAAGACGACCAAATTGTTGGCAAAAGCCGAAGGGAAGTGTTGTGTGAATTCTTGATGGAATTGTTCCTTCGGATAGCATTGTGTTACGTCGCAATTAAGTAATGATAGGCCATTTGAAAGGGAGGTGTAGTAAACATCTAGTAAATGTCTGTAGTGTTGGTTTCTCAGATCCGTGGATATTGATGAAGCTATCAAGAAGAATATATCTCTCACGGGTGAAGAGAAATGGGAAAGTTGGAAGTCAATAATTATCATTTGGCTCGGGTGTTTTCTCTGGAAGAAAAAAGTAAATAGTGTTGTAAAAAAACGACCTCTAAGCATAAAATTATATAAAATACATTTATGACTCAAAAAAGATGAAAAAGAATATGGAAGTCTGGGTACTTATAGGGCTTATGAACTGTCAAATATAAAATTATCCGATAATAAACTGCATAAACATAATAATAAAATATAATACATAATGAAAAAAAAAATTACCCGGCATGTAAAATAATCTGTAAAATATTAAAAATAATCTGGTTAGTATATTGCATACATCTAAATAAAAAGGTCTCTGTTAAATAAAAGCATTCTCAAACCAATCATAGACGGCACCAGTGAACTCACACACAATGCGTCATGTGATTTATGATACATGAAGGAGTTCAAAAAAATGAGTAATGTGGTTGTCAATCATGCGTACACTCTGTTCGCATATATTTTACCTCTATTCATTATGATTATTATTTGAATTTATTTGAATATTTTAATCAATTAATTATTTTAAAAAAAAACAGGTAAAATAATTGTAAACAGAGGTAGATAATGGTGTACATATGTTACACGTGTGTAGAGTGTTGATAGGTCAAAAGCACTATAAAATACCCAGACTTCCAATTTCTTTTTTATCATTGTTGAAATTTTGAAATGTACAAATATTGATACATATTTAATTTTAGCTAATTGTTTTTCTACGTTATCCTTCTATTGACATGTATGCAAAATACGTAATGATAGATAAATTTCTGTGGTACATCAAACAGCATGAAATAAGCTCTTTAGTAAATATGTTTAGTTTGTACTCACCGTATCATATTTGAACAGCACATTTCTTAAATTGTAATCGCCGTGGCATATCACTCCGCATTTCTGAGATGAGTCGGGGTGCGTTGCCTTTTCTAATACATTTCTCGTTTTGAGATATCTTTCTTTCACTTCTTTGTCCTTTATAGCATCTAGTGCATGTTTCCAAGCGTTTTCAAATACAATTTTGACTCTATGCGATGCGACAAATATGTCTTCGAGTCCAGCAATTAGATCTTCAAATTTAGAAATATCTTTTTCTCTCAGAGCAAAGGAGAATGCGTGGAATTTTGCCAGTTCTTGAATCATCACGCTAACGTGCTCTAGATCTAACATTTTATTATGACTCACATCACTGTATCCCTCCTTCGCTAGGTCTTCAAGGATCAGGTAGTCACTTTGAGCTTCCACACATTTGATAAAACGAAATCGATCGGTATTCTGTACATGCGTTTGCATTTCATCGAATACTTTGAAAACACTGTTGTACATAAACGATTCTCTGTCGAACTTGCTTGATAATTTCAGTCTTTCGTTTCTTGCACTTGAATCGGTTAGAGTTTTAACGAATAAATCTTCCGTCTTTTCTTGCCCATTTTTAATTCCTTTTATCTCAATACGTTTGGCAACGCTGCAGAAATTCCTGGCTGTATTGTTGTACACGACAGAATGGGTTTCATATCCCTCGTTTTCGATGTATTTTTCGATAACTTCGTTAAGTTTACGCTTATCAACTAGTCCCTGATCTTGTTCTTGGTCCATGGTGAGATTTATAATTCTTTTTACAGTAAATTCTTGTATATAACTGAGAACACAACGCACTCGCTTATCTTGCCAGACAACAGTGAGCATTAAAGTGTGGTAAAAATTTCGACCCCCACTTCGAATGCGTAGAGAGAGTCGGAGATATGCATCACAAGAGATAGAATATATTACATGCATTTATATTTGACAGGGCAATCGAATTAAGAAAAAGCTGGTTAAATAACGACTTCTTTTTAAAACAGCAGTTACTCAATTCAGTTTTTGGATTGAATCATTTAAAACCAATCAGTGGACAAATTTGATATTGCGTATTTCTATCTTCTAATATATTTAAAAAAATTGACCTCAAAACTTAACTTAGTCCCAAAGTCTTCAAATGTGAAAATTACAAAAAAACATTGATTGGTTTAAGTTAATAGTAATTAATTTTTCGTTTTTCAGATTTTGAAAAAAATGCACTCTTTGTATCAAAAAGATTAAAAATACGGCCATTTAATTCATGGTTCGTGAGAGTAAAATTCTTTAGTCTTTAGAAAGCTCTCTCAAGTGGAGTTTGAGTAGAGTACAGGGTGTTGGAAAACTTGCAAAGCTTCTCGGAAGGTGTGCGTGCCCTCATTGCACTTGTAACTTCACTGAAACTCAATCTGCATGTTCCAAATGGCCATTTAAAGTACAGACTAGTAGAACGTGCACCCTGCTTTAAGTGACTTTAAGACATAATGAGATGTGCATTCTGTCGGCATTAAATTACTAAGCGACGTGGTGCTATAGGAATATTGAAATAAAATCTATAGTAAAGTTAATTGTAATCTTTTATCCATTAATTTTTCTTATCACGACGTTTGACCGAAATCCTTAGAGACGTCATTAGAAATAAATGTAATTCACATGTATTGTGACCATACTCATACTATTGACTGAATTTTTGTCCGTTATATCCAAAGTTCGTTAAATAGAGGTCTGTTTTATCAAGGTTTTACTGTATTAATTTCATTTGAAGAATAAATTTAACAAATTAGGACTCTTCCGCAAAGCCCTAAAAAATCTAAATGGACAAAATCATCGAAGCTTTGAAATGTATAATAATAATACGTTTCTGAATGTAGGTAAGGGTTAAGTTAGGGGTAAGTTCCAGAGCAGTAACGGCTCTCTGCGGTGTGTTCTATGTATTTATTATTAGAAAATCCCTCGACAGTTTCCGCAGTTCAAAGTGAATTACTTATCCGTGTCATTAGCGTAGACTTTCCAGAATTCATTTGCGAATGAGCCGACCCTTATTATAATCTACCACCTTGTATAGAGGGACAAAGGGAATGTTTGAAAAATACTGTCTCTGTGGTCCGAACCCTAGTCCCTCTAAAAACAGCTACAAAAGGGTAAACTAAAAAATGGATACGGATACTTACTTAGTTTGTGAATCCTTTTGAAAATAGAAAATTATAATATCTAGTATCTATCTAATGTCCAGTTGTATTGTAGATGCCGTTTTCTCTGTGGAATATTTATATTATATTCTTCTTCTTCTTGTTTATGGTTCTTTACCCTTCTATGGTATTCCATTCCAGTTTTAAAAAATCCAGAATTGAGACGGTGAGGTCAACTTTTCGCAAAAAGGAAAAAACTCTTTTGCAACCGAGACCTAAAGTTGAGCACCCGATGGAAAGCTATAATTGCATACGTTGTACTCATACTGTCATATGATATTGTGTGGACTCTCAAAATCTCCATGATGAATAAAATACAGGGATTTGAGTTGTGGCTATACAGGAGAATGCTACGTATCACATGGTCTGATCGAGTGCCTTAAAATAATGTGTAAAGATAGAGAACTGCTAACAACTGTCAAATACCATAAGCCACATACTCCCTTTTACAGCTTTTAGTAGAGGGAAAGGTAGAAGGCGGACGGGGCTTGGGACGTAAAAGAACATTATGGCGAATGTATGTATATACATATAATATATATATATATATATATATATATATATACATATATATATATATATATATATATATATATATATATATATATATATATATATATATATATATATATATATATATATATATATTTATATATATATATATATATATATATATATATATATATATATATATATATATATATATATATATATATATATATATATATATATATAAACTTCTATTTTGTAATTTATATTTAGATCTTTGTGTGTATGTGTATGTGTTTTCATATGAAACTGTTCAATGGACACATAAGTATTGACACGTGAAATACTCACCCAACACAAAATTAAATTAAATTTAGAGGTGATAAATACTTACGAGGCGGGAATTTCCCGAGTCTTGGGTACATTAGGAAACCGATATATTTCCGGCGAAGCGGATGCGTGTAAATGATTTGGACGCGGGCATCGACGCCACTGGGCCGGAAGTGACGCAATTTCGAGCGCTCTATGATCACTTCATGCGCACGAAATCGGCCGAATGAAAATGGCAAGGATTATTTGGCTTTGGTGTAAGCAGGAAACGATAATTTGTATTATCTTTTTAGTATGCTAATTCAATTACGTTCCGTGGAGTCTTCAAGCTGTTTTTGATTCGTTCAGGACGAGGTCAGTAAGGGCGAGTTACCCTTTTGGGGTAGCGATGACCATTATTTCCAGATAAACAGGCAATGTGATTTTGACACCATTCCTATTATAAATTTCGTGCTTGTTATATTGAAATGCATATGCACATATTACATCTTCAGACAGACTATAAAATCACTCGTATCTAAAAAGGACGAATCAGAGAAAATTGGGATTTTGTCTCTCCGTGCTCATGTTACAAGAGCGAAAAATATTAAAATGATACAATGTTTTAAAATAGAATTAAAGTAAATTTAAAGTTGGGGAATCGCTTAATAATAAAAGTCATTTTAAAAAAACTTTATAAAATAAAACTTATTTTTGTACGATTCTCCAACCAGTTACGACAAGAACTTTCATCTTTAGGGATAGATATCTACGATTAGTTTTATTTTATAAAAAAATGTATAAAATGTGCCACGAAGTATGTGTAATAAACATAAAATATTTTTTTTTGTAATTTAAAATATTTTGTTTTTTTTTTTTGTTATTTATAGGGATAGTATTAAACTATAATATTATTTGATTCCAATTATTCAAAATGAATATTTATTATTTAGTTAAAATTGCTTGGTGTTGCATTTTGTTATTTCAAAATCATTTTGGAATCTTCAAAATGTCATATTTTATTCATATTTTTATCGTTTTATAATACTTACTTGAATAATTTTAAAATATTTTTTAAAAACAGGTTTTACATTAGTTACATTAATGGGTTTTTTAATTTTTTTAATTTTGTTTAAAAATTATTTTATGAATTGTTTTATAAAATTTAAGTATAAAGATTGGTCACTGAAGCGCAGTATCACCTTGCTTCATGAAAGTTACGATAAAGATAACATGTATCAATACGATGCAGTGCCTTATGCACCGTTGGGGCCCATAAGGGTCAGAAATAGAAGTATAAAGATTATATGCCTTGGTCTTCTAACCATACTCACTGAGAATACATGTGTATTGATATGAGGAAAAAGAGTTTTCAATTTATTCATTTTTAAATCACTACCAACGAATAGACATTCCGCTTTCCCAAGTGAAGCATGTTTATGCGCATTTCCGCTAGTTTATCTTATCCATCGCAATTTGTGTTCCTTCGACAATATTTATGGAGTTTTTCGCTATGCATCGAGCGGTAAGTAGCTGAAAAAATGCAGTACATTACAACACACATAAAAAATTGTAGCAATATATCAATTTGCCGTGGGATAGGTAGACACTATCCGGTGAGAGCCCAAGTAGCTTTCACGGAGTTTCCGGACTAAATATATTACCGACGTAGTGGAAGTTAACGTTGCATGTCGTCGGCGTAAACATCCGCGAGGGATGAAAAATGCAATTAGGGGTGTTAAAAATCCCCATATTGACTCAATTTATTATGATGACACCAGATATTAAACTCTACCACCATACACTGAGTAAACCATTGAAAGTCTTCTAAAATATTGACTCGTTTCGCACGGCATTTATATTAATACACACGTACAATACTCCTTCCTAGTACTTTTAATAATTCAAAAAAAAAATTATAATCCTATTATCCATAAACCTCAATCCGACACAGATGGCTGTTGTGAACTCATATAGGTTGATTGATCAATATATCTAGGAGTTCCAAAAATTTTAGTGGTGTGGTTGTCAATCATGGGTAGAATTGGTGAATATTGCACATGTGTAAAGTGATTACTGAAGCAGCCTATGACAGGTCATAAGACCTTTAAGTTCTTACCCAGACTTCCATATTATTCTTCATCTATAATGAGATCTCACAAATATAATTACATGAGACTATGTACTATATATAAATATATTTATATATATATATATATATATATATATATATATATATATATATATATATATATATATATAATATATATATATATATTTATATATATATATATATATATATATATATATATATATATATATATATATATAAATATATATATATGTATATATATATATATATATATATATATATATATATATATATATATATATATATATATATAAATATTTATATATATATATATATATATATATATATATATATATATATATATATATATATATATATATATATATATATGTTATATATATATATATATATATATATATATATATATATATATATATATATATATATATATATATATATATATATGTATATATATATATATATATATATATATATATATATATATATATATATATATATATATATATATTTATATATATATATATATGTAATTAAATACCTAGGTACCTACCTATACATTTTATTAAGTACTTACAAAAAGTACCTACATAAAACAGTTCTACCACCAGATGCCGCATGCGTCGCTCAGAAGAAAACAAAAGACTTCCGATAATATTATTAACTGTCAGAATCAGATAGATAGATAGATAGATATAAAAATTATTATAAAGATTAATTAAGAATAAACTTTTATTGTCGTTTCTTTAATTACAAAGCAACACATTGTTTATTTTATTATTATACACCCACTTTACATATTATTTACACGCAATTTACAAAAGAAAAATATTACCACGTTATAAAACGACAATTTTGTTAATCAAAAATAAAGAAACAAAATAATAAAAAAAAATGGATACTGCTCCTCAAACATTAGAAAACTTACTAGAAAAATTAATACAAAATGCTCAGGTAAGCAAACATCAAAATTTAAAAGATATTTCAGAGAAGTTCATCATTGAAAAATTTACAAGCAAAAATCCTAATGCAAACCAGTGGATGGATATTTTTGAAAAAGAATGTACACGTTTTGAGGTGACAACGGATGAGAAAAAAATTGAAATATTAAGATTGTTTATGGATAAAAGTTGTGAAGATTGGTACAGTTCGATGATGATAAAATTTTCCATGAACTCAGAATGGATAGTATGGAAAAATAACTTTTGTAAAACATTTACAAACAAGGGATGGAACCATGTAATGTTTGCATTATCTTTTAAATATAACGACGGTTCCTTGTTAGACTATGCCATAAGGAAGGAAAAACTTTTGTTGGAGATGAGAAGAACGATCGACATGGGTACCTTAGTAGATCTTATTGTGGCCGGTTTACCAGAATTTATAATTAATAAGATTGATAGAGAAAAATTAGAAGATACAGTCGATTTATTCAATGAAGTAAAAAAACACGAAAACATTGTAAATAAAAAAAGGTTTTCGGATCAAAGAAGATATGGAAATCTAAGAACTAGTGGTAAAATTAAAGATAAAAGTCTATGTAAGATTTGTGAAAAATTAAATAATGGAACTCGATATCACCCTGAAGTAACGTGCTGGTTTAGAACAAAGGAGGATGATAAGTTTAATAATAAAAATACTATCAGACATGTAAACAATTCAGTTATAGAAGCTAAGTTAAACGAAACCGATCAAAAAAACGAATAGTAACACCATTAATAAATGTCAAACTATTACTAAATGATCAAATTGAAATATTTGGAATTTACGATTCAGGTTCAAATGTTTCTCTAATAAATTCTAAGTTATTAAAACTAAAAGGAAAAGGAAACAATATGAATGAAGCAGATTTAGTAACAATTAATGGTGTTAAAAAGACGAACGGTTTGACGACTTTGAAAATAAAAATATTTGAATTGGAAAAAAACGTTGATGTATATATTATTGATGAAGAAAATTTCAAATATAATTTTTTGATAGGATTAGATATGATAAAAAAATTTAAACTAATCCAAAATGAAGACTTAAAAATAACACAAAAACAATGCTTGAAAAATGAAAATAAAAAGAAAGTAGAAAAAATTTCTACAAAATATAAAATTAAAAATAGTGAATTTAAAAATACAGAAAATAACAACAGCAAGGAATGCAAAATAAATTATAATGAACATGTAAAAGAAGAAGATTTTGAAATAAAAATAAATCATTTAAATCAATTTCAAAAATCTAAAATAAATGAACTGATTTGCAAATATAAATCCGTTTTTGCAAAAGACAAATATGATATCGGCACTGTTAGTGGATACGAAGCGAGGATAGACTTACTAGTAGACAGATATTGCAGTAAGAGGCCTTACAGATGTACTGTAGAAGATAAAAAGGAGATAGAAAAACAAATTGCAAAATTACTGGATAATAAGCTAATAGAAGAATCCTACAGTCCATTTGCTGCACCTGTTACATTGGCATTTAAAAAAGAGGAAAACAAAAAATCCAGACTGTGTATAGATTTCAGAGACTTGAATAAAATAGTAGTGCCTCAAGCTCAACCATTTCCTTTAATTGAAGACCTAATGATAAAGACCAGGAATTGCAAATTTTTTTCAACACTAGATATAAACTCAGCGTTTTGGTCTATTCCTTTACGAATCGAAGACAGAAAAAAGACGGGATTTGTTACACAAGAAGGACATTTCCAATGGACTTGCCTACCATTTGGATTGAAGACCTCACCAGCAATTTTTCAAAGGATACTAGGTAACATATTAAGAAAGTATAAACTTACTGATTTCACCGTTAATTACATAGATGATATTCTTATATTTTCTAAAACTTTTGCTGAGCACATTAAACATCTAACACAGTTGCTGGAAGCGATCGAAACAGAAGGTTTCAGGTTAAAATTTACAAAATGCGCATTTGCGTCAGACTTGGTAAAATATCTAGGTCATATAATTCAAAATAATTCAATAAAACCAGTAAAGGATAATTTGATTTCAATAAAGAATTTTCCTGTTCCAAAAACGATAAAAAATGTAAGACAATTTCTGGGGAAAATAAACTTTTACCATGAATACATACCAAAGAGTGCAATAATACTAGATCCATTGCATAACTTACTAAGGAAAAATCAAAAATTTATTTGGTGTGATAAATGCCAAAAAGCATTTGAAATAACAAAAAGCATGCTTTGCTCACAGCCCGTTCTAGAAATTTTTGATCAGGATTTACCAATCAACATTTATACCGATGCTTCTTTAGAAGGTGTTGGGGCCATTTTGAAACAAAAGCAGCCCGATGGTAGAGAAAAACCAGTGGCATACTTTTCAAAAAAACTAAATGAAGCCCAGAAGAAAAAAAAAGCAATATATTTAGAATGTTTAGCAATTAAGGAAGCAGTAAGATACTGGCAATACTGGTTAATAGGTAAATCATTTACGGTTTATTCAGATCACAAACCTTTGGAAAATATGAATCTGAAATCTAGGACCGATGAAGAGTTAGGTGATTTAACATATTATTTATCGCAATATGAATTTGAAATAAAATATAATCCAGGAAAGAAGAATTTAGAAGCAGATTGTCTAAGCAGGAATCCAGTATTAGAATCGATTGAAAATGCAGATGAACAATTAAAAGTTGTAAATTTGGTTAAATTAGAAGATATTTTAAGAGATCAGAATAAAAATGAAAGAATTCAACAGAAAAAAAACAAATGGATTGAAAAAAACAATGTCTATTTTAAAAAGGTCAAGAAAAAAGAAAAAATAATTCTTTCAGAACCGTTTAGCATCGAAATCATAAAAGACATACATGAAAACCTATGCCATATTGGAATTGGACAAATGCAAAAGACTATTAGTCCACATTACACAGCCAAAAATTTGACGAAAAACATAAAAACAATTTGTAGAAATTGTGAAATTTGTATTAAAAATAAATCAAGAGGACAAAAGAAATTTGGATTTATGTCTCATCTAGGCCCGGCCACAAAGCCTTTTGAAATAATATCTTTAGACACAATTGGAGGTTTAGGAGGTTCAAGATCAACAAAAAAATATCTACATCTCTTAGTGGATCACTTTACAAGATACGCATTTATTTTAACCTCGAAAACTCAGAATGCAAATGATTTTATAAAACTAGTCATGAAAATAACAGAAACCGAGGATATTGGTATGCTTCTCACCGACCAATACCCAGGAATAAACTCGAAAGAATTCAAGGAATTCTTAAATGACAAGCAGATCCCAATAATCTTCACTGCAGTAAATGCACCATTCTCAAATGGCCTAAATGAAAGGCTGAATCAAACATTGGTGAACAAAATCAGATGCAAAATAAATGAAAAAGGGAAAAGAAGAGCATGGACCACAATAGCTCAAGAATGTGTTAATAAATATAATAATACTAATCACTCAGTCACTGACTTTTCCCCAAGTTATCTTTTATATGGTACAGATGTAAATATTTTACCCAACGAATTAAAACAAGGAAAATCTAATAATGACTGGATTAGAGACAGGCAAATAGCGCTTGAAAATACAATAAAATCACATAATTACAATAAAACATTATTTGACAAAAATAGAATAGGCTGCGAATTCAACGTAGGAGACATGGTGTATGTGGAAAATGGAAACAAGCTAAACAGAAAAAAATTGGATGAACTAAAAATTGGACCTTATAAAATTATTGAAAAA
Source organism: Brachycentrus maculatus (assembly GCF_059751285.1). Classification (NCBI taxonomy): domain Eukaryota; kingdom Metazoa; phylum Arthropoda; class Insecta; order Trichoptera; family Brachycentridae; genus Brachycentrus; species Brachycentrus maculatus. The sequence goes on from NW_028280793.1 coordinate 5,040,259, forward strand.
ATTTCTAACTCAATATACAGAATTGATACAGGTCACAAAAAAATAAAATCAAACCTTTATCATATCACTAAACTTATACCAGTCCCTTCACTACAAGAAGATGATCCGGAGGACGAGTGAAAATTTTACTATGAATTTTCATCCCCAAGGGGGGAGATGTAATAAAATACCTAGGTACCTACCTATACATTTTATTAAGTACTTACAAAAAGTACCTACATAAAACAGTTCTACCACCAGATGCCGCATGCGTCGCTCAGAAGAAAACAAAAGACTTCCGATAATATTATTAACTGTCAGAATCAGATAGATAGATAGATAGATATAAAAATTATTATAAAGATTAATTAAGAATAAACTTTTATTGTCGTTTCTTTAATTACAAAGCAACACATTGTTTATTTTATTATTATACACCCACTTTACATATTATTTACACGCAATTTACAAAAGAAAAATATTACCACGTTATATATATATATATATATATATAAGGCTACAAGCTGAGCTAGATGGAGTTATGGGACGAGGGATAAAAGATGGGTTTATCTTTTGAAAATACCTGAGCTTTACTTACAATATTTCCCCAAAAATGAACACCACCTGCTATCCACTCACAACTCCACGCACTTGCGTCAGTAGGTGCCTAGTTTCATATTTGAATTATGCTTTCAATAAAAAAACTTACTTTTGCAAAAAATAAAGTTATATTCAATTAAGATTTTTAATTTATATATTTCTTATATTGTAGGTTGTTTTTTTTGGAGGCATACATTGAAGGTGGCAGCCGCCGTGTGGCATGTTGTACCATCTTGTAAAAACCACAGCTCTCTCACATCAATGCCATTCAACTATGGTATGAAGAAGTCAGTAATCATGGTTCTGTAGCGCTCGCTCTCCATTGACAGTAAATTTCTGGCCGGCATCGTCATTAAGAAAATATGGGGCAAAGATTCCACCTGCCTATAAAGCACACCAAACAGTGACTTTAAATGGATGTAAGGGCATTTCGACAAAGGCTTCTGGGGTTTCCCCACTCCAAATTTGGCTATTCTGCTTTTTGACATAACGATTTAACCAAAAATTTGCCTCATCGCTGAGCAAAATTTTGCTTTGAAAAAAGAGGATCAAGCTGAATATTGTTTTCGGGCCACTTACCCAACCTACGAGTAGCATAATGGTCATTCAGTCTATTCATGGTGACTACTAATCAACTGTCAAGTATCAAATTGACAGTCCGTAGAAACAACGTTGTCAGTTTAAAAACCAAACCTCTAAAAAAACAAACCGATATAATACTTTACAATGTTTTGAGTGAGTCCAAATTGGAGACCTGTAATTGGAGATAATCCAGATTTTGTGAACAAGTATTTGGACACACTCAAAACGTTGTAAATAAATTATCTGGTCAAATTATAAGCTTAATCATAAAAATGAAAATGGTATTTTCTGGCGTTTCTCATGTGTGTGATTATAATCCAGGATTCGGTCTCACATACTAATATAAGAGTTTCTGCTTAATAAAAAAGCTTCTTTACATCTCACCAATAGATGTCTCTAGTGAAGTTCTAGTGATTCAAGAACAAGGTTTCTAAATTGGTTCATATATATAGAACTTCCAAGAAATTGAGTAGTGTGGTTGTCAATAATGGATAGAATTGGTGAATGTTACACGTGTGTAAAGTGATCACTTAAACCAGCCTATGACGGTCGTCAGCCCCGTAAATGCCCAGACTTCCATATTCTTCTTCATTTTTGATGAGATGTCAAAAAGTAATACGATATAATACTGTATGATATTATTTGCAAAATAAAATGCAATCCTGAGAAGCTTGCTCCACAAGAATACCGCATCCGATGTACGATTATTTTCTCTACATTTCATCGTGCCTAATTCTTAATTTACCCTTTCGTATGTTGTTTATTCTTCGGTTCAAAGTCGTACAATTTTTCCATTTTTCGAGATATTATTCAGGTTCCGAAATTGTATAATTTTTATCAATTGTTCAAATAAGAAAGTCGTTACATGCTCCGTATTTGATACTAAGATTGTTAACATTAATTCCCTTTGGGCGAAAGAAATTTGCATGGGTAAGTACAAGCATTAAAAATTAAGGGTTTGGCCTTTTTGCGATGTTCTCCATCTGGAAATCTAGAACATACATAATATGGTGTAATCCACGAAAAATAAATATGGAATAAAGGAATTGAAATAATATTTGCTACAAAGGGAAAGCCAGATTAAACAATATTTCCGAAAGTAAGCGGGAAAAATATTTGAACATGATTTTAAAACTTCCTTGTTTTTTTTTGTAAGAGTATAAAATGATTTAACTAGTTTGTTTACACTAGAATAATTCTTTTCTGCGTTTATATGTGTAATATTTTTATATTTTTTACGGACAGGGCTATTTACATATTCATACACACTGGTATTGATTCATAAATCGCCTTATTAAACATGTATGTTTTTCATGATTTGTATCTTGGGATATAAGGTTATATATCTGCTAAATGTCCTTAAATCTTTGAAATTCTGAATGAATCTATGTACTTACGAAGTAATATGTACAAAGATTAAAAAATATTTGTAGTAAAACAAACATGTTTTGTTTTTAAAAAGGTTTAAATATATTGTCCATTTCCGCAGTGTAATGGTCAGCACGCTCTGCTATCATTCTGGAGGTCCCGGGTTCGATTTCCAGGAGGGTGGGGTTCAAACAAGTGATTTTTTTCACTTTAATGTTTATTCAATTTTACCCTGGACTGGTACCTGAAGCGGAGGGCGGATCACCTTTCCTTCATGTGTTAACGATCAAGATAACACTCCGTTTATATGATGCAGTGCCCTATGCACTATTGGGGTGCGGATAAGGGTTTGAAGAAGAATAAATGTATAACAAAGAAAGAAAAAGTAGTTCGGCGTTTTCTTCTCCCTGCCTACCCTTGCGGAGAAGCGGAGTGATGGTTAGTTAGTTACGTTTTTAAATGTATACTAAAAGTATCTGTAAAAAAATGCAGATTCTTTTAGTATACATTTTTTGCTTCTTCACTAAGACTGTTTTTGCGACTCTGTCGTAAGATTTATAAAAAAATCAGTTCTTCTTTGCATCAAAGTGACATTTATGGAAAAGATTCGTATAAAGAATAAAGAATGGAGCTACACCCCTTTTCCCGGGGGTGCTATTTCATATTTTGTTTCCAGTACCAAGTTTGTTGTTTTCTTGTTACATGAAAAGAGAAAAAAGTGTAAACATTTATATCACTTCAATTTTCCGATTGTTTTGAAACTAGGCCAAAACGCCGGAAGTATGAATACTTGAATATAAATATACGTATACATACATTCAATATATGTAGGTTTTGTCACTTCACGGCAAAATATCGTAAAAGCCAGTGAGGTTCGTATTTTTAAATTTCGTAAGACCCGGCACGACCAGAACCTAAAATTTGGTGGTGTCAAAAGTCTACGTAATTGGAGGGCATTTATGACTAGATATATGGACGCGATGGAGGCTAGGAGTGAATGTCAGGACAGAAGATCGTGGCGTTCCATCCTCTCTACCTACCCCTGTAGGGAAACGGCGTGATGGTAGTAGTAGTAGTATTGTATGCAAAATGTATTTTTTTTATTTACTCCATATAAATCAATATTTGGATGAATTTAAAAAAGAGCACGTTTTGAATAATCCCTTTAGGATAACTCTTATGTTAAAATCATGAGTATGAATATTTGTATAAAAACGATTAAAATTAAAATGATCTTTCGGCGATTAGACTAGTGATGATGTCGGTTACAACGAAACCCGGACACTGGTCAAATATTTTTTTGTGGAAAAAACTGAAAAATATGGTTATTTTATTATATTAAATGCAGTTCCACCAAGAAATGTCAGTATAAAACTAAGAGCAACGTGATTAATTTTTGTGAGATTCTTTAAACGACATATTTGCTTGTTTTGTGATAATATTTCATTAACATAAAATGAAGTTTATGGTATAACAATTTTTCTGTTGTCGTCTCATTAAGACGACAAGCTTCCCTTATTAGGGAGACTTGAGGACCGTTTGGTAAGTACATCACCCAAAGGTAATGACTCACCCCGGTATTCAAAGTTCTATATAAAGGTTGTGTGGTTGAACGTTTTATCAAATATTTTTATTTTTAAAAATTACACACTTGGATAATACCACTTATTTTATTTTATTACACACGACTAGTTTCGAAAACTACAGATGTTTTTATCTATGGGTGAAAAGTAAAACTCAACTAAAGTTTTACTTATCACTTGTGGATGAAAACATCCGTAGTTTTCGAAACCAGTCGTGTGTAATGAAATAAAACGTACAACATTTTGAGTGTGTCTAAATACTTTTACACAAATCTGGATTATCTCCAATTATAGGAGTTATTTTAGTTATTATTTTTTAACATCTCATCAAAGATGAAGAAAAATATGGAAGTCTGGGCATTTACGGGGCTGACGACCGTCATATGCTGGTTTAAGTGTATCAATTTACGGGGCTGACGACCGTCATATGCTGGTTTAAGTTTATCAATTTACACACGTTTAACATTCAACAATTCTACCTATTATTGAAAACCCAGTAATGAAAACACATAATACAAAATTTCATAAAACCACGAAAGTATTTATTTTGTTCAAATACCGCAATTGTGGAAATCTGGAGTTGAATGATTTAGTGACTGACTACATTACTATCAAATAATAAAAGCTTAAATAAGCTTTCATAAGATTTTTTAAAACTCTTTTCAGCACCCAATGGTGTACAAGGCATTGCATCGCATTGCCGCAGTGTTGTCTAGATCGTAACCTACATGAAGGCAATATGATCACTCCTGCGCTTAAAATATAGAGATGGAAAAAATTTCAAGTTAACCTGAATTTTAGTTTTCAAATTTAGGTATTGTTGTTTTTAAAGCTTAGTTCTTAATTCATATGATGATTCCAGTGCACATATCCACTGTTGTTTTATAAAATTTCTTTTATTTTGAATCGTTTATCAGAAAGATTTAGGAATTTAATTTGGGTAGGGCTCCCGATGGATTATGAATACGAGGTTCAACCATCAGCGGCAGGCATGTCCATTAGGGAATAATGGGACAATTTCCCATCTGGATCATTCTCTCTGAATCGGAAGATCCTCTTCCCTAACGAGCCCTTTGTACTCGTATCTGTCACGAAGGATCCGCCAGTAAAAACTCGCCTCAATCCGCCCGGTTGCTGGCCTATTAATTGTCGAATAAGTACTTACTCGTAGCTTCCGCTATTTCCTATTCGATACAAAATTGCCTTTTAAACTTGAAACGGAAAATGTAAGGGTTGATCCACCGAAACAAAGGTTAATGGAGTTTTGTTAAAGTACAATTTAAAGCCGTCATCGTAGAAACATATTTATTGCTTTCAATATTTAAAGCTGAGATCTCGAACGCTAAAATCATAGCACGTTCGGTAGCGCTGAGGGGTGGACGTCCTTCTGCGCTCATTTTTTTTTAGCATTTACATTGGGATATAACGTTTTTTTTTAATAATGTATAAAGAAAAAATATTTTTATAATTTTTAAAATCCCTAACCTTTCAATAACTGTTTTTTTTTTCAAAACCATAGATTAATTTAGGTTTTTTTTTTCAATACTAAAAAGGTATTTTAAGATAAAAATCAATTAGATCAAATGTTACCTGGTTAAGAAAATTAATTGTGATTTTTCGTATATTGGGTTTTAACACTTAATGATACATATTTTAAAAACCCAAAAAAGAAATAATTGAACCGTTCATTTTGTTAAAGTATTCACAACTATGACGTATGCATTCATTGCATAATTTTAAAATGAAAATATCAGTATCTAATTACACTATTACGTCACTATCTAATGTAGTGTATATTTAAAGTGTCACGATTGAAACGAAATATCCATTGGTTTTATCTGAAATAATATGGAAGTCTGAGCATTCCAGGGCTTACGACCGAGCATTTGGGATATTATTTTAATTAAATTAGTAATATATAATATTAAAATATTGTTGTAAGTTTAATATATATCCATTCTATAAGATTACAAGGTTCTTTTCGAAACCGGTTAGAGAAAAAAAAAACAAAAATAAAAGTGGTTATAGTTTTATTTTATAAAGTTTTAATTTATAACATATCGCTCACTCCTTTCAAGAACGTCATAAATCAAAAATCGTCAATTTTCAGTTCTGCATGTTTTCGGAATGCCCAGAAAATGTACTATATCCCAGCAAAAGCGGCATATTTTCAACATAATATTTACCCGCTACAGGGCAGAAAGTGTTGTTTTTGCATTTTGAAGAAAAGGTATTGTTTAATTATTTTTTTAAATATACTAAATATTTTTCAAATGGGAAAAAACCTTCAGGTTTTACCAAAAAGATCTATTGCATTGTAAAAAGTTCAATAAGTGGCTTGATATTCATTTTCAAAACATTATATTTTTAAACTTTAAAAACGTTTTCCCGAAAAATCAATTTTTTATTTATTTATGACGTTCTTGAAAGGAGTGAGCGATATATTTTACGATGAACTAAATGCTGCATCTATCCAATACAATTTGTGATCTTTTATGTGCGGGAAGTAAATAAAGAAAAGGAAAGGAAATAAAGCTTATTTATGTTACAGATCATAATATCACACCTAGATCTGAATGTAAACATTGCGGTAAAAATATGCACAGGTCTTGAGATTCAAAAGCGAGTGGGTGTAGTTGCAGGATGAATTTACTAGCGGCGTTATATTGCGGGTTATACGTCTTCGTTCGGAAATAATTTATGAATCCTCCATCGTCGACAGCTGACTGTATTATGCATAAACGTTGGCTGCATCCTTTTCAGACACTGCAAGTACTGAAATATCAGTTATCGTGCATTTTTAAAAGTGCATCGTGGTCATTTTCAGGTTTTGTATGTGAGAGCTGTACTCGATGTGCAGAACACGACCGAATTATTCATAAAGCGTTAAAACTGGAAATACACACCTTACCTAACCTAACCTACATTTTGAAACTGTTTAAACTTGAAGGTTATTCTATTTTAAATGGCATATATAAATATTTCAATTCAACATTTATCTGCATACCAATAGTGCATAGGACACTGCATTATATAAATACAGTGTTATCTTGATCGTTAACACACGAAGGAAAGGCGATCAGCCCTCCGCTTTAGGTACCAGTCCAGGGTAATATGGAGTAAATATTAGAGTAAAAAAATCACTTATATTCATTCGACCCCCCTAGGAATCGAACCCGGGACCTCCAGAACGGTAGCCGAGCGTGCTGACCATTACACTACGGAAGCGGGGATATATAAATAACTTTTCAATAAATTTCACTATTCACTATTATTTCTAAAGCTTTTCACTGATTGATTAGAAATTTTGACACAGTGTTGCATTAGAATACGCGTCTGTTTTTAATTCGAATACTTGCCTATGACTGTTGTTTTTTTTTACTTGTGACATTTAAAAACAGTTTTTTTAACAAACGGTTTTATATACGCAATAGTAGTGCTAACTATTAAACATAACAACAATACGCGCAATACTTAACCCTACATTGTCACTGTTTCTTGACAGCTACTATAATATTGCATACCCACAAGTATTACAAATTACACATATTATATATTTGTACTATCTTATTCCTTTATTTTTTATTTAATTAGAAAAAAACCACAGCTACGCGTGGCCGCTAAAAAAATACAGCTAGTTTTATATCATATATATAGTTTTATATCATTTTCTTACATACATACATAAAAGGTACCGCTAGTGTGTAATGTAAGAGTAGGTATTCGTATATACAGCGCCTAGGAAATGCGCTTCGTTCCTTTTTCAATCTTCCACATATTGTCGGCTTCCCTTTGTGCAATAAAAAGACCATAAACTGCGGTCGCTCCGCTTCAAGTTGTGTTATCGCGGGAAATCTGTTCCGCAACTCGGTCTTCAGATTCCACAACTTGGGGTCTATGGAGAAAAAGCTTCTACTGAGTGTAGTCAAATTATCGAGACGTTATTTATTTATTTTACTTATGAATGCGGCGCAAGGGCCTTTTACAATTAAATATAAAAACAATAAAGAACAGTACGTTTATATCAAGTAATGCACAGAAATATTAACATATTTATAGTTCAGTAGCTGTTAAGCTTTCTTTGAATGTTTTATGTAGCAATTTCATTCGATTGATTAATTGTATTAGGTCTTTAGTTGGATACTCTTTGTTGTAGGGAACTTTAGGTTGGGACTTGAGAATTCATTGTTTCACAGAATATGGAATGGAGTTTATGTATTGATTGTTCGATATTAACGTCACAAAGAAATGACCAATCGAAATTTGTCAAATGGAGATTTATAGCATCAAAATTCCCCTTTTTTGATTAAGAGAGATTATTTCTAGTTTGGGCAAGTTATGTGAAATACAATACTTTATATAAAAAAAGAGGATGATAATCATCCACAGGTAGTAGCAAATCGTTGGATTTTACAATGGAAATATATGGTTGGTTAGAAATAACTGTTCTTATGCAATATATTGAGAAGTATTATTATTTGAAATACTATTACTATCAAAGAAGTATTTTTATTTGAATTTGTACATGACTGTGTTACGAAATCAGATGACGTAAGCGCAGGATATTATCTCAGAAGAAATGGGGGAGAAATAGTAGGTTAGAAGAGGATAACTCTCGGGGTTGTTAGACATGGAATATTAACTACAATAAAATTTTAAAAACCCCTTTTTCATTTACTAATTATGCGAAAATAGAATGTAACATGGCTTAAAATGACAGGTAGATTGAACTGTTTGTTGGTAAATGGGTTGATATTCTACTGACGACAAAGAACAGAAGAAGAAGAAGAAAAAGTACAATTGTTGTAACGTAAGTTGAAATGTTCAAATATCCAAAAACCGTTTTCATTAAAAATACTAAATATTATAATATGCAAACAATCATAAGTATAAAGTGAATGTGGTTGGTGATAGAAGCAGAGGAAGGCCGAAAAACTCGAGTATTTCCAACACTCAAAAGGGGTCAGGTCAGGAGTCGAAATAACCAGCGGATATGTATGAATGTGGAATAGGCGAAGATTGTTTGCAAAGACAGATTGGTATTAATACGAAGAATATTGATAAAAAATTATCAGCTGATTTGAAAATAAATGTTTCTCTATAGTTTTTCCATATCAGTGACCATTTACCTTGACATTCTTCGGAGATGATACATAGTTTGACAAAACTATCAAGAAATCTTTAGCAAGAAGTTGTAACCAGATGTAGTTTAAAAGTGGCCGTTTCCATACTTTTATACCGTGACTGGTATTTTAGAACGATGTCATTCTGGCGTGAAAAGAATGCAAATCCTTTGAAATTACGTAGAATGTCTCGGACACATTCTGAAAACGCCAATAAAATATTTTATGCCGCATAAAATTGTGCCACAAGATAGTTCGCTATTATTCTTGGTTTGCGGACATTTCTCAATGTATGTAAATTGCGGTTCTAAACAATTGGACATAAAAGTGGAACATCCACCACACTGTTGGCTCCATTCGGAAATATCATTCTGCATAATATAGTATGTTCGTTGGCCGCTGTACGAATATTTTATAAGTAAACTTCGATTGTTTTAATTAACGACTAAACACAAATAAGTAATAAGCGTGTTCGAGAGGTACTTAAACTAATTATTCAAAGTAAAAGTTGGTATACAGGTTGTATATCAATTATAGATATAGACGTTTTACAAACCAAATTTTACATCTTAAAATTAAAATTAGACGTTTTACAAATGTAATTAAACATTTTACGAATCATATTTGACGTTACATTGTAAAGATACAATATAACATAAATACAATATAACGTCCAATATGTTTTGTAAAACGTGCAATTTGATTTATTAAACTTCTAGTTTTATTTGTAAGGCGTCCAATTTGGTTTACAAAACGTCCAATTTGGATTTGTGAAACGTCTTTATTTGAAAGTTGATTTATAAGGGGACCAATGACGTTTGTCAAACGTCCAATTTAAAGTGAATAACCTACACATATATATTATAATTAACCCGAATTATTTTGATACTACGCGGTGTTTGCTAGATTTTCTTTACTTTATGAATTCACCTTTTGTGTTTTTATTTTTAAAAGTTTTATTTTCAAAGCTTTATTTTTTAGTGTCGCAATTTTTTCATTATTTACTCCTCTTCAAAAAAAAATATTTTTCAAAATATTAAAGCATTTTTTACTGAGTGAAAATTACGATTCATAAAAAAGGAAGTAAATGTATTTTTTTTAAACTTTTAATTTAAGTTTCACTTGGTAAATACCACTATTTCATGTTTTGATGCATTCCGCATCATAATCGATATGCATGTCACCATGGATTTTAACCAAGTAATACTTAAATAAAAAATGGATAGATGTGGCTGCCGAATCAATGAATGAAAGTATAATTTATCACTTTGAAAAATTAAACTAATCATCCTATTTATTTCCAAACGAGAAAGAACAACAAAGTACAAATAAATCTGAAAAACTCAAGTAAAATAAAAATTGGTAATTTTTTCCTCGAGTTACAATTTAATAAATGTATTTATACAGGAAAATCTTCAGAATTCATTTATTTTTACGAGAAATATATGTCAAGTAAAGAGAAAATCATGGAGGAAATCTGATAAATATTAATAGTAAAAGTGTCAATATTGAGACAAGGGTAAACCTTTCGTTATACATTTTATAGTATGGAATCCGAAATAAATAGATTACTTAATCATATTTAAGAAGGAAAGTAAATAGAATTTGCTTTAAATAAGCAAGAATATGGAGATTACTCCTTCATCGTAATATTTTTTTGGTTGGTAGCAATGGAATATTCTACACGAATTAACGCAATGATTAAAGAAAACACTTCGTTTTTTACCACTTGAGTTTTATTAACGACTACATGTTTCAGAAGTTAAACTTCCATCATTCAGGTCTGTATAATAAAATATGTTATTATACAGACCTGAATGATAGAAGTTTAACTTCTGAAACATGTAGTCTATAATAAAACTCAAGTGGTAAAAAACGAAGTGTTTTCTTTAATCATTGTAACATGTCTTACCACAAAGTTAATGCCGAAACAATTAATAAAATTAACGCAATGTTTGTTTTCTTTTTTGCCAACCTTCTTATATAACATTTTACATAATAGGATGCGACGATTATGAAACGACTGAATTTTTTTATAATATTTCCAAAAATATTAATCACAACATTAAACTACTTATACTAATATTATTTTTTTGACATTTCAACATAAATAAAGAAGAATATGGATGTCAAAAATAATATGAAAAATAACTCCTATAATTGGAGATAATCCAGATTATATAATAAATAATAATAAAACACTTATCCGCACCCCAATGGTGCATAGGGCACTGTGTCATATAAACGCAGTGTCATCTTGATCGTTAACACACGAAGGAAAGGTGATCAGCCCTCCGCTTTAGGTACCAGTCCATGGTAATATTGAATAAATTTTACAGTGAAAAAATCACTTATATTACCCCCCTTGGGAATCGAACCCGGGACCTCCAGAACGGTAGCCGAGCGTGCTGACCATTACACTACGGAGGCGAACAAATTATAAGGATTATCCAGATTATAAGGACAAGTATTTCGACAAATTCAAAATGTTGTAAACTATACTTATATAAAGCGAATAAGAAAAGTAGGATGCTTTGATTTTCTTTCTGGATAGAACAAATGAAAGAATAATTCAATCGTGAGAATTGTTCGAGCCGAGCCTGGAGATTTATTTTAATTTTTAAAATAAAATACATCCGATAAATGACGCCTATTAAAAAGGAAAACTATATGTTTATATTATTTTGAGAAATAAAAAAGCTTTGTTTTTTGATTCACACACATCAAAATGTGAGTGGATCAAAAAACAAAGTATTTTTTATTTCTCAACATAATATATCAATATGATCCACAAAGTTAATGCTTTCGATAACACTATATGTTTAGTTTGCTCGGTTTCGATCTAATTTATCTCAAATACGTTGTTTTCGGTAGTTCCTCTAGTCAAACTCTACTCGTCAAATAATACGATCTGAAATTTAAGATCAAATGGAGTAATGTAACTTAAATGAATTTGTTGAAACACATTGCTTTGTAACAATAAACCCGTAACGGCTTTAAGTTATAAAACAAAGTATTTATTAAGTTAAGTTAATTTTATAAACCTTTCGACCCAGCTTAAAAATTCGTGCATTTAACGGATTTTCCAAGCGTGATATTAAAAAATCTGGGAACTTATATAGCCGTAAGGTTTTTTGTTCTGTCATTTCAAAATCACCCTTTATTAAGCCCCATACTGTATAAAGGGTTTATGTCTGTTAACATATTAAACTCATTGAATTTTTTTAAAGGGTCCAAGTTGGTTTTTTACTTTCCAATATTTTTGTCTTTTGTTAAATTAAAAACTTCTAGTACAAGATTATAAGTATAAGTTACATTACAAGTAAAATTATATCGTAGTTTTCCAACTATCTCTATGAACATGTAGGCGACAAAACTGGTAAGATATCGATAAATATATTTTATTTACGACTATCGACTATTTTCAACCCCATTCAACGAAAATAACTGATATGAATATTTTACACGTGTTTCCTGTGATTTGTTCACCGTTTTAAGTCAAATATACCAACATATAGTAGACATGAATTCATACACTGAACAATGTGTAGCGTGTTAAGTTAAATTCTATATTAATAAACTTCCATGCGATCAGCACAATAGAAAATAATTTTCTGTCTAAGGGTTGTATGAAATACGAACACATTGAAGTGAAGTGAACAAAATACCAATTTCCATTATTAACTGATGACATTTAGTGGTAAAAAAAACGCGACGACTTCAACATATAAATTTATTATATTCCGTACACAATTTGGATAAAATTTTTAAAATAATTTGTGGTTTAAAATCTTAAAATCACATGATTTGTGTCGGGTTGTGGTCCCGTTGGTAGTGTCGCGAACTCTTGATTCAGAGATTCTGGATTCGAATCCACTCTACCACAATTTTTGATAATGAGCCGTTTAGGCTCACATAATTAATATCAAATTGAAGTATTTTTGTAAATCATTAAAACATAAATGTATCTTTTAAAAAAAAATAGTAGTTGTAAATAAAATATGACTGATTAAGTATTGCATCCCCCTCTTAGTCAAGCCGGAATATAAATTATCACTTTAATTTTAATATCGATAATATTATTTTTATTATTATGTATTATGGAAAATTGTTATTTTAAAAGTTTTTCAGTATGAATTAGTCTTGATGAAGAATCAATTTGCTTCATAACTAGTCGCTTTTTTAATTAAATGATAAAAATAAATAAAATGATATTAAAAAAAATAAGTACGTAAAATTGGAAAACAGCAGAGTTTGTGTTGAAAATGTTAATTATAGAATTAATATTATCATTATGTTATTATTAATATGAGTTGAAGTTTATTTAAGTTATTGACCTACAGTAAAAATATGCATAACAATTTAGAGGATTAGTCTTATTTAAAAAATATTAAAACGTTTATTTTATTTATATTTCTGTGTCTATTTTTAGATGGTATGAATTTCCCGTCACCTTTGTTCTTGGCGCGTAATACAAAAATATTGACATTATTTGAAATGATGTTTTACATTTGACATCTCAAAATGGCATGTTATCAAAAATTACTGGAGATAACCCAGATTTGTGAATAAGTATTTGGACACACTCAAAATGTTGTGAAAAAATTACATTTTGGTAAGTTAGTTAAACCATATCCGATCCCTACGTGTAGCATAGGAGTCCACAAACTATCTCTAAGCGTATTTATGTTAGCAGGTTCCTTGCATCCTTCCAAGTCAGGTCGGCGTCTCGAAGTTCAGACGTGAGCTGCCGACGAATGGTCAGCAGTGGTCGTCCTGGGCGGCGCGAACCTGATGCCATGTAAAAGAGGCAAGCTTGATTAAGACTCTCGGGAGGCATGCGGAGTACATGGCCAAGCCAACTGAATCGCCTTTTCTTGATGACAGTCGTGACCAAGATTTGCTGCGTCCTACGCCTTATCTCTTCATTCTTCACAAAGTCAAAGTACAATTTAAAATATAATTCAATTTTATTTCTATTTAATTAAATGACATATTGCTCATTTGGTGCAACAATGAGTAATTATATATTTTTTTAAACAAGTTAATAACATAATTCAAAATGTGAAACACTGCTTACATCGGGAGAAACATCGACTAAATTGATTTTGTGGTGAATGGCGCGAATGTCATTGTACAATTGAGTAAAATTGCGCCATTTCTGTTGCTACAACGTCTGATTGGCGTGTAATATGTATTTCTAAAGTTGTAATTACGTCATTGTTGCACCAAATGAGCGATATGTATATTTCTGCTTTGTAGATTCAAATACGTTCTTGACCAAAATTGTGCTTTTGTATGATGCTGGCGTAATGCGTACAAAACGGCTACTTAAAACGGACAAAACACCCTCAACCTTATTTCCAGCAAGCAAGTGGTGGACCATAAAACATTTTAATGAAAAAAGTTATTACTCTCTGATGAACGTCTTTCTTCATAAAATGTCGCCAAAGAACTAACTCCGCAATAAATTGCCACGAATTTGTCGAAAATTACAAAACCGCCCGATGCCCCCGAGATATCGCTACCAGGCGCCCATGAAAGTGGGTGGGTGCAAAGCCTTTTAATTGACCGCACTCCCCATAGAGGCACATACCAGGAGCAATAACTCCCGCACTTATTGCCTAAGTGACGTTAAACGACTGGCAACATGGGCTGACTGGACTCGAGGTCTGTGCGAGGAGTATATGGAAAGAGTAAAGGGTCCTGGGAAAGTAAATGTAAATTACACTACACATGGTTATTTATTTTTTTTATATTATTTTTTGTCATCTCATCAAAGATAAGATAAGATATAAACCCTTATCCGCACCCCAATGGTGCATAGGGCACTGCATCATATAAACGCAGTGTTATCTTAATCGTTAACACACGAAGGAAAGGTGATCAGCCTTCCGCTTCAGGTTACCAGTCCAAGGTAATATTGAATAAATATTACAGTAAAAAAATAACTTGTATTTATTTTACCACCCTTAGTAATCGAACCCGGGAACTCCAGAACGATAGCCGAGCGTGCTGACCATTACACTACGGAGGCGGACAGATATCAAAGAATAAGAGGAATATGGAAGTCTGGGCATTTACGGGGCTGACGATCATCATAGGCTGGTTTAAGTGATCACTTTACACACGTCTAACATTAGCTAATTCTACCCATTATTGACAACCACACTACTCAAATTCTTGGAGGTTCTATTTATATGAACCAATTTAAAAACCTCGTTCTTGAATCACTAGAACTTCACTAGAGACATCAATTGGTGAGATGTAAAGAAGCTTTTTACTAAGCAGAAACTCTTATATTAGTATGTGAGGTCCGAATCCTGGATTATAATCACACACATGAGAAACGCCAGAAAATACCACTTTCATTTTTTTTATTTATGCTTATAATTTGGTATTGTGGTAGTGATTGTCCTGACGAAGAGACGGGTACGTCTTAAAACATAAAAATCTCGGTGAGTGGTTATGTACTAATGTTATTAACATTTTTGTAAAAAAAAGTGAAATAGTACAATTAAAGACTACTTAGTACGCTTTCCTTCAATGTATATTATAATAATTATAATAAATATTATGGTTGTAGTTCAAAATATTCTACAAACATTTTGCGACCTACTTATCTTCTGTTATCCTGGGCTTAAGATATGAGAACTTTTTAAGGCAGCTGATGGTTTTTCATAATATTTCTTCGTAATTAAAAAATATTTTAGAAGAGCTCCAGGATAATCGCATTAACTGAGGTTCTTGAAACGCGTTTAAAGAAAACAGCCACTGTGAATTTGAAAAAATATGTATTATATAATTATAAACAAACCCTGAAAATTTTAATTGGAATTTAATGGCGAGAACCTGAAAGAAAAGCATTACACTTTTATACAAATTTTCGTGTGTATTATTTTCAGTTTTAATAGCTAATTATCACTGAGAAACGTCCTAAATAATAAACAAATTGGTCCAATAGCTTTTTAAGGTACCACATATATTATATAACAAACATATTGTATTATTAATTATTTTTTTGTATTCTGTTTATAATTAAAGAAATAAATAAAATGATTTATTTATTTATTATCACCAAAAATATTCGAAATAAGGTGATATGAATAAATACAACAGCAAAAAATAATGTTAAGACATTTTTTTAACTCGAGTTTTAGTCAAAATCATATGTATAGTTTATATTTGAAGAACTAACTTTGTGATTTTCCATTTTACAATTAAAATGTAATTTTGTTTTAAAATCATTCCAAATATTTTATTATAACTTAATTATAATGTCTACCGGTTTTGAAGCCAGCCTCTCCTTTATCTTCTGTATTAATCAACCTTGATAAAGAAGCGGTTAGCTTCGAAACCGGTAGACATTATAATTTAGTAATAATAAAATATTTAAGAGATTTTAAAACAAAGTTACATTTTAATTTAAAAAAAAATTAAATGTATTGACTTAGTCACTTTACCCTGTATGCTCACGCCATCACATCAGAGGTGAGCTGCCAATTTTTTTACAAAAGGCTCGCAAGAGTATTATAATTCTTTCTAACTAAGAAATTTTAAGCATATATTTTCTGTAATGAATAAATAAAAATAACAGAATATTTATCTACTATTACAGGAATTTCTAGAGCTGTCATAGCCGCTGAATATGTTTTAACCCGTTCTGCAAAAAATAGACAATTACGATACATTTTTTTTTAAATGCTTTTCATAAAATATTTTTCTAAAAACGTTAGCTTTTGTTTTGCTAGTAAAATCCTACGTTTTTAATAATGACTTCATTTACAACATTTTGAGTGTGTACAAATACTGTTCACAAATCTGGATTACCTCCACGAAAGATTTATTTTTTACATTTTTTAATAAATGAATGTTGCAGGTGTGTAAAGGGATCATTTAACCAGTCTATGATAGGTTATGGGCATTTGCCCAGACTTCCATATTCTTCTTCACCTGTGTTGAGATATCAAAAATGTAATAATGAGTTAATATTTTATTAACTGGCTATAATGGCCATGCGACCCTAACAAATCCGAACTAGATGAGCCAGATGCGACAAATTTGACCAGGCAGTCTGACACAAAGTAATTTTAATTAAGAAAATATTTTTTTTCTTAACCATTACTATCGTTTTGTCTAAGACAAAAAATACCATAAAATATCAAAGCCTACCTTCTGTATATTATACGAAAATGGCACTATACAAATTATTATTATAAATGAAAATCATATTACAAAAGGGTACATGGTGTTGGTACGAAATGAAGTATTTAACGAGAAATTTACGGTAAAAAAAAATTATCTTACAAATTATAGTTATGATGATATGATTTTGTTGATAATTTTTTTCGTTTTGTAAATTTAATGAAGGGTTTACGCGAGCTCCTCCGTGCCCCCTTTTAGCCCTCCTCCATAGTGTTTCGTAAGAAGGCCGAAAGAAACTAAGCTTTCTCGAAGCTCTTTGCTGAATAATAACATTGGCTCAGTTGCGAATGTCAATATTTGTCCATTAATTATTATATTCAATATTCTATAAAAAGTTTACTTGTATTACGAAACTAAACTTTCATTTACTTATTCATTAAAATGCGAAGCGGTAACGTCGGGACCGTGAAATATATTTTCTTCGCATCCGAGTTAAAAATTCATCTTATCATTTTGGAGTGGTCACTTAATGTTTATTAAATATTTTCAGCAGTACTGAGCCAAGTCGTAAATTATGCACACGGGCCACGTAATAAATGAGCCAAGTGAACTGTGGCGCGTGCTACAACCTCCATCTCCTGCTCCCGAGTGGGCCCTCCCTCAACATTTGCCAGGGGATGTATCAGTACAAAAAGTTAAACAAGCTGTGTTTAAAGACCTACTTAACTTTAAACACATTTCCGAGCTTTTTAAAAGCTACAAAAATACAAAACACTCTTCATAATGAAATACAATTTTTCCACGCCCTGTTTATGGCCGACGATTTAAAAATTTAATTCCGTCTTTACTCCGTTCTAGCCCGCTAGCTAGCTGGTACAAGGATACATAATATATTTTATGAATGAACAGGAATATAATACTCTTTAATAATTTCAATAAAACCTAAGGAGCTTCGAGGTATTTCTTGCCCAAAAAGTTACTTTACGCAGCTTTGAGCAATATAAAAATTTCACCCGGTTATTTTGACCATTCCGTAGATATAATAAAAGTTTAATTTCACGAAAACTATGACAGCCGAGTCAATTTATTTCCTCTTGAATTTATTATGGTCGTTATTTGGCAATATTCTTCTTCCTTTGTGATTTTGAGTTGTTTATTATGTTGAGAAGAAGTTACTCAAAGATTTTCAGCTACTTTCGCGATATCAGAATAACTAAGGTGTTTCAACATCTTTAAATATATTTTATTTAACTGTTTTGAGACTAATGTTATTAGTTTTATTTTGATAATCCGAATAAATTACGTATTTTTATTTTTGTACAATTTACCTTTCATATATTTGCGTTTTTAACAGTTGCATTTAGCAATTCACGTCTGATCTAATATATTGTACATGTATACATACACGATGGGGAGTCGAAACATCATAAAACAAATAGTAATGAAGGTATAATTCTAATTTCTCTTTCCTTTAAATAGAGGTAGGTTTTACATTAAAAAAGTACTCCCTGATAATCTACTGTGGTCAATACATTGAGAGAGTAGAAATCGAATGTGTCGGTCAAAGAATTTAAAAATTAAAAACTTAGAACCTTAGAAAATCCTTTACAAGAAAAATCTTATTCTGCATCTAATACTAGTAATTGAATTGTTCGCGGTTCACGTGAGAAAAATCTGTAATTGCTCGATTTTTCTTCTATATAAGAAAATCACTTAATTCTCATAAATAAAAAAATACTTACTTTTGTTGGTACCCTCCTTTCTTCCTATTTCTTCCATTACAGCAAAGTAGTCGTAAGTTAGGGACTACGTTCATTCAAAATAGAAAATGGTAGTTCAGACATATTTCTAAACCGTGGCGTGACTACATGTACTTCATTGTTCTTATTTACTGCGCCCAGTGCTCACACAGGACTAATTGAATTGCCTTGCTAAATTAAAGTTGTCAATTTATGTCCACCATGTTGTTATATTACATACACTTAAAAATTCCACTTGGGTGGTAGGTCTCATTTTGGCCAATATTTATTTATTTCTAACAATTGGAATAGAAAAACACTTGTCTTTAACTACTTGAGTTTATTTTAATATGACGACTAGTTTAAGAAGCTATGCTTTAATCTTCTGTTCTAAATATAAACTGAAACTAGTCATAATAAAATAAACTTAAGTTGTAAAAAAACAAGTGTTTTTCTTTTACAATTCCATCATATGCGGATGCAATAAATATTTATAACAATATATTGGAGTTATAATTGAATGGCTTGACTCTGGTCAGTGTCTGTACACGACGGATTGTTCAGTTCTTTGGACAATGAGTATAGCCTGAAACGACTGGTTGTGATTGGTTGCCTGGAGGGGTCTTCTCTTGAGGGAGAGGAAGATTCCTCACACGATGGACCGATAAAGTTAAGGCAGCAGTAGGCATCTCGGTGGATGGAGCGCTACGCGCAAAGCAGTCAAGGGATAATTGTAGAAGAGTTATTGCTTCGACAAGGGTCACAACCCTCAAATATTGAGGCGTAAGACGGAGAAGAAAAATAACAAAATCTTAGACAATGATTTAAAGCACTCTCTTCATGTCTTATGCAATGTCTTATATCGAGCTTCGATCATTGATTTATAATATTTACGTCTGATAATTTTATGAATATATATCTGATTCTATTTAAAGTATTAATGTACGCATCCTTTTTTTAAGCCAAATTAAAAAAAATACAGCAAAAGGCTTGCAGGTATATAATTAAGCCAGGATAGGGAAGTTAATTGATCATCACAAATACAAACATCATCTGTTTTCGGCCCAAATTTTGTCATGATTACCAGAGAAAAATCATCTTTGCTGTTTGCTGTTGGTGTTATTATGCAGTGATTATTTAACAGATGTCAAAAATACCTACAAATCTACGAATAACCTAACTTGACAGTATTTCAAAAATAGCTCAGTCTGCACGTAACGCCATCTATGATAAAATAGCAATTCTAAGGTTAGAGACCTAATGGATTATGTAAAATGCAACAAAAATCATATGTTTTACATTTCCGATAAAGTTGATTTTAAATAAGTTCTTTGATGTATCTTTTTTACCTACATGTAATGAAACGTTTTTGTGATTAGTTTAGAAATAATTGAAAACATACTCGTAAGTGAAGCAATTTGGAAACTAAGCTTAGAGAAATATTATATTTGCCAATTAAAAAAATGCACCTGTTAGTTGCTTGCTGTATACGGAAGACGCCGTGCTGCTAGCGAGCAGCGTGGTGGATTTGCAGCAAATCGTGTCAAGAATGTATGATGTGTGTATTGAAAATAAGCTGGCAATGAATGAGAGTAAGTCAAAGGTATGGTTTTTGAAGTAGAGAAAGATAAAACAAAACGCAAGATTATCGTATAAGACAATCTTGTATTCTGAAGAATTCTTGACTAAAACAAGTTCAATTTTTTCATATAATATATCTAGGAAGCATGATATTAAGGGATGAAAAAGGTCGGGATATTAAGAGAAGGTTGAATGCAGGAAACATAACAAAAAGTACTTTGAATAGAGTGATTTCAAATAAAAAATTGTCCATGGAAGCCAAACAGGCAGTTCCCAACGGAGCACTGGTACCGACAATCATGTTCGGATGCAAAACATAGAATTGGCAAAGGAAGGATGGAAACAAAGTGATTGCGGTTAAATGCATTCCCTCAAATGTGTGAAAAATTTTGTGGTGTGAAAAAATTCAAAACGAAGATATAAGAAAGAAAAGTCGGGCTGAATTAGAAATAATTAAAAAGCTTAAGAAAAGTTCTTTAAGGTGGTATATGTAGAGCGAATTCATAGTGAGAAAATGACTAAGGAAGTAAATTTGACGAATGTTAACGGGAAAATAGAATGAAGAAGTCAAAAAGATAAAAAGATAAATCAGAAGCTAAAATCTGGTGGTGTCAAAAGACTACGTAATCGGAGGGCATGTCTTCTAGATAGACGTATGAATGTGGAGGAAGCTGGGAGTGTATGTCAGGACTGAAGAATGTAACGTTCTATCCTCTATGTTTACCCCTGCAATAACGTCGTGATGGTAGTAGTATTCGTAAATGTAGATAGTTGCATTGTTATACAAAGAAACCTTCTCTCGTAACTAATTCAGATAAAGATTTTATAGATCCGACTTGAACTAAGAAATTTCAAGTATTCGTTATCGCCGAGTCCATTATTGGAAATCCAAGTGTCCAATACGGGTGCAATAACCCAAATTATTGTTTCCAGTATTCCAGCGATAGCGTAATAGCTATTTATTGCTAGGAGTTTTCAAACACCAGTTAAAGCTAACATGTGCCGCGAAGTGGCCGAGTTGATACGAGTCAAAGAGAACAACTGGCGGCACTCGATTTTATCGTAATGTCCCTTATTTATACTGTTGGAAGCGTGCCATTTTGATAAACTAGCCGAGCCCGATAGTGAAATACCGGACTTGATTTATAAAATAATTCTCAGTTATTTTATTTATTGCTCTTGGATTGATTTTATGACGTTTCAACATGAATACTTACCACGAACGATAAGACAAGAAATTTATTAAAATACATTAATTTATAACTTGATTGGTGTATGTATGCCCTTTAAAAATCATTCAAAAGGGTTGAAATATTTTTACTTTATTTTAACATCCACAAGCCTTATATGCACACACACACATATATATATATATATATATATATATATATATATATATATATATATATATATATATATATATATATATATATATATATATATATATATTATATGTATATATTTATAAATATATAAATATATATATATATATATATATATATATATATATATATATATATATATATATATATATATATATATATATATATATATATATATATATATATATATATATATATATATATATATATATATATATATATATATATATATATATATATATATATATATATATATATATATATATATATATATATATATATATATATATATATATATATATATATATATATATATATATATATATATATATATATATATATATATATATATATATATATATATATATATATGTATATATATATATATATATTATATATATATATATATGTATATATTACAAATGTACATACGTATGTTAGTACATTTATAATTATTATTATAATTATAACAAAATTGTTATTCCAATTTATTGCATAACATTTCTTATAAGGTTCCCAGTTTCTGCGGTTCCTCAATGAAATTCAATTCGTGCTTCTTGCCAAGGCATTCCTCGTCTCAGTTGCATTTCATCCCGTATTTCTATTCCACAAAGTCTATTTGATTTTACCTCTGCATTTCGTCTTCGGCATTTCTAACCTCAGGTTATCCTCTGGCACTCTGGCGATACCTTAACTGGATAACACGAATCCAGGAGCATCATAAGTTATATTCTATACTTGTCAATTTTCTACCCCCTCTGCAAAAGGGTGACAACACAAGGAACAGCATTCAGTAGATTCTTAAAGTGGAATGAATATTTTGTTACAAATTATTAATTTACTAAGTGGGTTGTTAGGTTACTACGGGATGAGCTTTAACCCACTATTATAGTTTTAAAAAGAAGAAACATTTCAATATGTGAATGCCATCATAGAAAGGGGGGTGAGGTTTGAATCATACGATACGCATTAATCTTACTAAACATAAATTACATGATTCATATATACAAATATGCTGAAGTTCCTTGTTTCATGCATAAAAATAAGCGTTGAAGATATAAACCAATCTCCAACGATCTCAACCCTCACATGATCTTCATTTTTAAATATCTTCATATTTCGATGCCATTTAGCCTAGAAGCTAAAGGTGGGGACTGACCGGAGTCATTTCGTCGTAACGTAACACGTTACGATGCGAGCATTCGTATAGTCAGTACAGCGAGCAAAGCTGCTCACCTCTTGTTTCGTGCACTCCATCCGAAGTCAGATGCTCGCCGCGAATATTACGTTACGACGAAATGCTCCGGTCAGTCCCCACCTTAAAGCTATCTTAACGTAATGTTTGTAAGTAAAGCATGGAATTGGCAAAAAAAGGATGCAAGTTGACTGAATGCAGTCGAAATGCCATCTCTTGGATGAATGTGCATACTTTAAAACGATGTATGATAGATGTTAGAATGGACAAATAACGAAATAATAGCAGAATCGATTAAATTAATTTCTATGAAAGTAATTTTAAATTTGAAATGAAAGGGTAACAATTTTACGCTATCAGGGTATTAAATGCTAAGTAATATGTAATAAACCAATAAAGGGAAGAGTTTGGAATATTATAAATATTTTGTAGTTATACTTAGTTGTTTTAGGAAATATTTACTAAGTGCCAGAGGACTGATATTCGGAATGTGAAAATCGATTTTATCTCACCGCCAATTTGCGCAGTCTTGTATCGCGGTCGGAGATACAAGAAGCGAAATATCTTTTGTCAGGAACGTTAAGATCTATAAATTCCAATAGAAGAGAGGCGAGAATGTAACACATTCTTGGAGAAATTGAAACGTTTTAAACATACTAAATCATTTTGTAACACAAAACCCGAAAATAGTCATTATTTTGTAATACATATAACTCCAAATAGATACACATAGGTATTTTTCCAATTTATAATTTAAGTTTTACTAAGTAAATACCACTTTTTCTTACACTGTATTTACAGCGCTAGTAAATGATATGAATGCTTTGAAACACGTATCACAATAGATTTTAAGGAATAGTTATATTTTCTAAGTAAAATTTATAATAAAAAAAATTATTTCACCACAAAGTGACTGCCGAATCAATTAATGAAAATATTATTAATTAATAAAATACGGGGGTATGTTTTTGGTACGGATACTTATGGATATACTTTTATGTTTTATTATATTATATATTTTATTAAATTATATTATGTTAATATTATGTACATATATATTATATATACGGTGTGTCCCAAATACGACTTTTTTTAATAACTTACATATTTCAATCCAATTGTAAAGAAATTTTTAATTTACATGCTTGACATCTCAACAAAGATGAAAGTGAATATGGTAGTTTGGGTATGTATGTACAGGATGGGTATGTATGTAGATCATATGATCTGACAAGGGCTGGTTAAGTGATCACTTTACACACGTGTAACTTTCATATTCTAATCCATGATTGACAACCACAATACTCATACTTTTGGAACTCATACATATATCATCAATCTCATGACGCTTCACCATTCAGTCCACAATGCTCATCTATGGTTGGATTGAGAAAACTTTTTTTTTAGTAGAGAACTTTTATTTAGATGTATGTAAGATCCGAGCCCTGGATTATTTTCATAAATTGGTAGACGCCTAAAAACATCTTTAATTTTTTATGCAGCTAATAATTTGGCCAGTTATTTTATTCATAACATTTTAAATGCGTTCAAACACATACTTACCAATCTGAGTTTCTCCACATTATTTTTGCATTGATTTCCATAATTTTGTAAGTGAATTTTAACAATTTATAAAGATTGCTTGTTTTATAAAAACTCTATAATATATGCTGATAACTGTTAAATTTCATCGTCCTATTTTTGTATTTATTAATTGCGAAATTAAAATTTGCGTACAGATTTGGGACACCGTTAAATCAAAAAATACTAATATACAGACATTTTCAATTGTGAATTCGAGCTTTAAAATTGTAAAAGGGAGGCTCGATGGAGTACTCATTTGGACTTATGTGCGGTCCATATATGCGAGAAAGCACTCCACTGAACTTCCCTTTGATATTTTTATGACTCGAGCTCTTAATTTTAAATAGTATTTGATATTTCCGTTTTAAAATTTTGCTCTTTATACTAGCAGTATTTTCGTAATATTCTTTTGCCTGAGCACAAATATGGAATTTAAACCTTTAAGGATTTTTATTTATGTTCATACATGCTGCAACACAAAAGAATATGCTTACAAACAAGATAATTTGGTAGAATAAGTCTGAAGATTTACAGTGGTTTTGGACTATCATTGGCTGGTTTAAATGATAAGTTTTAACATTGTGTATCATTTAGATTGTAACCTATTATTGCATCGAGTATTAATCTGATATTAATTTAATTATAGAATAGTTATTATGTTTTATGTAACAAGTAACGTTTCATACATGAAGTGCCATCCATATCTAGCCAGAATTCTATATTTCCTTCTCGAAAAATCTCTTAGTCTATGTTGAGATGTCCATTAAAATATTTTTGTTTCTGTATTAATTTAACTACCCCAAATCTTGAAATAATACAAAGTGAAACAAAAAAAAGGATTTTAAAAACGAACATGTGGAAAAATGGTACAGAAGGCTTAAAACAAATAACACAAATATAATTATATATATATATATATATATATATATATATATATATATATATATATATATATATATATATATATATATATATATATATATATATATACATATATATATATATATATATATATATATATATATATATATATATATATATATATATATATATATATATATATATATATAAATGTGTTTATATACACATATAAATAAATATAATCCGATTTTATGAGGGAATGATTATTCTAGTCGTGTTTAAAAAAAAAATTACGTTGTCAATTTTGGTTTTGGAAAAACCAAAAAATTGAAAAAACGGTTGCAATCGATTTATATAAGTTCAAGTATTATATAATATCATTTAATATAATATAATATTCTCTCTTGATTATATGAAAGTTTTTCTTTGCCCCTTGACTTCACCTTCCGTTCACGTCTCCTACATAAATTTCCTGAACACAACCTCTTTTCTGTCATCTCGTGTACGTGCCGGAATCATCTTTAGGTTTCTTGCTCGATCTTATCCGTAGCACTTATCTTGCTCTTGAAAGATAATTTTCAATAAAAACATACATGTCTTTATAAACGTCATATTTAAATATTTTCTCTCAATTGAAAATCTTAGTTATACCTGTATATGTTACAGGAAAAGTAGATTATCCATTTAAAGTGTACTTTGACTAGGTAAAGTCGATCCCTACTATTTTTTTCAGTAACAATTTATTTAAATCTATAAGGGAAAACATGATCACTTATTTGTTTAAATAAAATACTGTGATTGTTTGCCAAGTGTGGCATTTATATTATCTTTGCCCATCCCCGCAAGAAAGAGACATTTGGTCGGTTATTTATAGATATCAAGATTATTATTGATACCTTATGAATATGATGTAGTTTTACCAAAATACATTGCCAATGTCACCATTGACAGACCTACTTACGCAATAAAATTTGTGGTTAGTTTATTCGTCATTTAATTATTGTTATGACCAATTTGTTTGTAAAAGAAAAACAATCACGTTTTTTACCATTTGAGTTGTATTTATTTTATTTTTTTTAATTTTTTTGTTAAAACAAAAATGAATATAACTCATGTGGTAAAAACAAGTGTTATTCTTTAACAATTTCATCATGTTTTACTACACTAAATAATTAAGCAATTTATTTATTTATTAGGTTTGTTTTGCTGTCGTATGTTTTTTTTTCATATATTTAAAATCCATACTCAAGTATTTAGTTAGCATCTGTAAAGGAGTAAAAGCTTTAATAGTGGATTAAAAAAATCTTCAGAAGTCAATACACTCAATTTAATTTTAAACCTTTTTTTAAATGATCTGCGTAAAAAAGATTGGTAATATTTAAAACATCATATTTAAATGTAGTAAATATCAAAATGAATGTTTTTCATTAATTAATTTGGCAGTCACATTGCTGATTTTGATAGCCATTTTAAAATTAAGTTTTACTTGGTTAATACAGCTTTTTCTTAAAATCTATATTCACGTTTTTCAATACATTCCACATAATTTTGTTGCAATCCGCTTTATTTTTTATGCATTCCGTATTATTACGGTGTTTTTTAAATTTATATTTTACTTGGTAATGCCAATATTTTTAAAAATCTATTGTGACACGTGTGTAGATGCATTTCGATGCATTTTGCATCATCAATAGAAATGAAAATGACGCGGAATGAATCAAAACACGTGCCATAATAGATTATTATAAATAACCAAGAAAATTATAAATAAATAAAAAATTGAGATATGGTAATTTGTCAAGTAAAACTTAAATAAAAAATGAATATTTTTCAACAGCGATAATATGTCGGTAGGTACCAACCTTCTTAAGAGATAAGGCTGTGAAAATATTGTGTGAAGTCAATATTTTTATTATTAACGTTAACAACACGTCTATTTCAAGAGTTCATATTAAGTTGTGTCCCTCCCTATAAAAGCTACCTGGGGATAGTTTGCTCCGTTACAGCTACATTGCAAGTTGAACTCACCCTCTATACAATTCAGAACTCCATGCGCTACACGTGCTTATCTTAAATATTTTCTCTACCAAGAACTCCGATAAAAAGTTTAAAAATAGAATAACATTTTTAACAGTTTTCAAAGACAAAATTGAGTCTTTTTTTTCAAAATTCAAACGTGGCTTTCAAAATTTGTTAATATAATCAAATTTCAAAAACTTGTACACAAAGCTGTCAAAAACACAATTTAGATTTTGAATGGTTTTATTTACTATTTACATATTCAGAAATTAGTTGAATGAGAATTATAAATAGATTTTATGTATTTATTTTCTCAAAACATTATCATGATTGTGAATCACTTTTCTACGATGAACTGATTTAAAATTTCGCCTACTAGTATTTTTTAATTAATAAAAATTTAAGTATTTTTTTATGTGCTTGAAAAAACGCCTTAAAAGATATAAAGTATTCCGAAATTCTATTCATAGAAACGTCAAACTTCAAATTTTATTTATAAAAAAAGGAATTTTTAAGATTTTGTCCTATTTAGAATTATAAAACCTAAAAATAGTCAAAAATACTTTAAAATAAATAAAAAAAAAACTTTTTCCTTCTCGTCTTAGAAGAAATTCTTTGTATGACCAAATGTGATAAAAAGAAAAGTAAAACAAATCTGTGAGGCGAATGAAGTTGGTAACAGAGGCAGAGGAAGACATAAGAAAACTTGATATAAACAAGTATGTATTTCAAATACTTGAAAATGATTTAATCAGGAGTCGCAATAATCGACGGGTGTGTATGAGTAGATGCATAAATATGGAAGAAGTAATTTTTTTGCAAATGCAGATTGGTGGGTGTTCTATTCTCACTGCCTACCCTTAAATTTCTAATCTGATGTTTGTGTGTGTGTGAGAGTAATTGTGTATTTGTGTGAATATACTTTATGTTTTAGTTTTTTTTGTTTTTCAACACAATATTTAAAAAAAAATGTTTTTTTTTAATTAGACGCCGCTTATCATTGTCCTAATTAGGCTTCAAGTATGACACGAGTAGTAATAGGCTATATAACTACTCGTGGGTGGATTAATGTATAAAATAACTGTTATTCATGAGTGAAAATTCTAGGCAAAAACACTCGCTATCTCGCTAAAGGCATAAGAAAAACATCGTACAATTTCGAGTTGTATTAACCTTATGCGTCGTTCATTCAGTAGCTTGAACCTCCAGTAATTACATACGGGCATAATACAGGTAGTGTGGCGTACCTTTAGTGCGGTACCTCCGACATATTACACCGGCGAGCACACTGCCACCGACACCGGGTCGGCTCCGCTGCAACGCCACCCTACCAGGGTGCCACCCTAGCGAGGGTTAAGTGGTCTCGAGCAATCTCGCCGTATTCTGGACCATTTGTCCCGAGATATAGAACCGCTCCCCGCCACCGTCGGCTGTATAGGGCGCGAGCCAAATGGCGAAATATCCTTCCCGACTTTGAGCATTTTTCCGAACGCGAATTGAAAAAGGCCCTTTGTGATTTTCGGCGACGCGCTTGAATAGGAAAAAACTAGTAGGTAAATAAAAAATGTTTTTGAATTTCGAATATTGATCAAAGAGCGAAAAGTCCGCTTTCAGTGTGCTTTTTATCAACGCGAAGCTTACATTCCACTTCATTATACTAGCGTTGCTGTTGATCTGAGGGAAATAATTACTTTTTTAAAATGTATTGGCGAATAGGTTGACAGCAGAAGGTAACATTGTATGAAAAAGATTGTAGAAAAACACTGCAAGTATAATAAAGTTCACGTTGTAGGCAAATTTCTTTCATGAATAATAAATATTAATAATAATATCAAATACTTTAACGGTAGTACTCGAAAATTACTTTATATTTTCATGAGCTCGTTTCATATATATTTTTATATTCGTTCCATATAAAAATACATATATTTATATATATATATATATATATATATATATATATATATATATATATATATATATATATATATATATATATATATATATATATATATATATATATATATATATATATATATATATATATATATATATATATATATATTGTATTTATATCTTTGTTGGTTATTCTGATTTCAATATTAATTTCATAAATGCCACCTTTTGTGTTTTAAATGTTTTACTTTTAAACCTTTAAATATCCTTATTCACAAATCCTGTTAACATTTCACGTAGTAAGGAAATCAAGATACAATAAAAGGTTCTAGGCCAATATCATGTTCTCTATTAAATTAGTCGGTCGAGCACAGTGTGTTGAAATTCAATGGCGAAAGCAGATATTTACTTGATGAGGGCAGGAAGAATGTAAACATTTAAATATTTAAATATTTTAAATAATTTTGAAGGGAGTTTTCGTTACTAAATCAAATATTACTAGAATTTGTGAATACAGATATAACGTACTATACCAATATTCATATTTTATTATGGACTGCATTGTGTGTCCAAATACTTTGTGTACAAATCTGGATTATTTATAATAATAGGAGTCATCAAGTTTTTCAGATGCTTGAAAGTGGTCAGGTCAGGAGTCGTAATAACCGGCGGGTATGAATGACGAGATGGATGAATGTGGAAGAGGTGAACCGTTTTGACACTACACAATAAGAGTATCAATATTAACACAGAGTACGTGTAATGCTTCTGTGTTTAAATAATGTTATCGTTAAATGTTTAATTTATATTATTTGCTGACATCTCAACAAAGATGAAGAAGAATATGGAAGTCTGGGCATTTACGGGGCTGACGACCGTCATAGGCTTGTTTAATTGATCACTTTACACACGTGTAATATTTACCAATTCTACCCATTATTGACAACCACACTACTCAAATTTTTGGAAGTTCTATATATATGAACCAATTTAGAAACATTGTTCTTGAATCACTAGAACTTCACTAGAGACATCTATTGGTGAGATGAAAAGAAGCTTTTTATTGAGCAGTAACTCTTATATTAGTAAGTGAGGTCGGAATCCTGGATTATAATCACACACATGAGAAACGCCAGAAAATATCATTTTCATTTTTATTATTTTGGCTTATAATTTGACCAGTTAATTATATTAACAACATTTTGAGTATGTCCAAATACTTGTTCACAAATCTGGATTATCTCCAATAGAAAGTACTTTATGTTAAGGTAAAATAAAACATTACATTATTTATGATTTAGTGATAACGATAGAAATTGTTTTTATACCATTTTGTATATAGTTTTTAAACATTTGGTTTTGCTTGTAAAGCTTATTACAATTCGAGATAAATTTAATAAAAAATCTCAATTTCCCGTACACGTGTATACTCATACATACATATCAATTCCACATGTCAGCTCCCTGGTCGTAAAAAATAAGGTTTTTTTTTGTTTTACTTCTTTTGTTTTTACAGCGCTCTTAAGTGATTTACTCAGATCTGCAGTAGATCTCTCGTAAAAAAAAATCTGAATAAAAAAGTAGGGAGTGGAAGCTTATTGGAAAGAAAATACAGATCTCTATTTAGTAATTGAAAAAAAAAACAAAGAAATCTTATATCGCTTAAACCTATTTGTTTTCCAGTTGTATTTTTACATTGTTTTCCTAATTAGACGTAAATTACGGGGACTTATGTGTACTTTGTTGGTTCAGTGAATCTTTAATTTGGTAGTGGAATTGAAAAATATATTTAAGGTCGATAGCAAATCTAAATAAAAAGAAAAAATCTTACTTTTTTTTAAATGTTGTTTCAAATGTCATATTATTTATTGATTTCGCATTATTTTTGAGGAATGGCATGTGTATTAAATGTCAAAATTGTCAAATATGTCAAAATTAAGCACTTGAATCAAACGACTAATTGAGTTTTATTTCATTTTACACGATTAGTTTTGAAACCTACAGATATTCTCATACACAGGTGATAACAAAAACTAACGAGCAATATTTTATTCAGGTATTGGTAGATGTAGGTGGGATAATAACTAGTGAGGGGTTTGAGGGGCGTGACTTGGTTTAATGGGAACATAATGATGGTAAATTTTGGAAAAGCATATTATCAATCAATGTTTTATCAGTATTTTTTTGTACGTATTTTTAGATCACCTGTAGATGAAAACATCTGTATTTTTCGAAATTAGTCGTGTGAAATGAAATAAAACTTAATGAACGGTCTAATACAATAGTTAAATTTTTAATAATCATTTATATATATTATTAAACATTTTTTTAATGTGAACTGATTTTATGTTAAAATGTGGTTTTTCATTTCTGTATAACATCGCATATTATCGACTATATAATACATTTTAATAAAAAATATTAAAAAATATGTGCGTTATTTTTCACGGCCACTATTAAAAGGGTCTATTGATCTCTTCGCCTAATTACCGACAAATGTGATATAATATCTGTTATAACTAACTGTTTTAGAGTTAGGATAACGCCAGTTCTAAAAATAACTAGGTTAATCGTATAACCATCGAATTTGCGAATTTATTAGTGAATATGGGAGGTAAGGTCCATAAGAAATGACAATATTGTATTTGATCGATTTAAAATTGATGTTAAAAATAAAATATTTGATATATCGCTCACTCCTTTCAAGAACGTCATAAATCAAAAATTGACAATTTTCAGTTGTGCATGTTTTCGGAATGCCCAGAAAATGTACTGTATCCCAGCAAAAGAGGCATATTTTTAATTTATTATTAGATTAAAACCAATATTTTTAGCTTTTCCACTTTTTTATTTGACCAGCGACCGGGTTTCGTCGTTACCGACATCATCCAGTCTGATGATGTCGGTAACGACGAAACCCGGTCGCTGGTCAAATAAAAAAGTGGAAAAGCTAAAAATATTGGTTTAAATCTAATAATAAATTAAAAATGCAATTCCATCACGAAGTGTCAGTGGATAGCATATTTTTAACTTAATATTTACCCGCTACATGGCAGAAATTGTTGTTTTTGCATTTAGAAGAAAATGTATCGTTTAATTATTTTTTTAAATATACTAAATATTTTTCCAATGGAGAAAAAACCTTCAGATTTTACCTAAAAAGATCTGTTGCACAGTAAAAAGTTCAATAAGTGGCTTGATATTTATTTTTAATACACTGTGTTATATTTTTAAACTTTAAAAACGTTCTTCTGAAAAATCAAGTTTTTTGATTTATGACGTTCTTGAAAGGAGTGAGCGATATCACTGACCTTAGAATCCAATGAATAACTTGCCTGTAAAGGCTGGTTAAAAAGCTTTTAAAATATTTGGTTGTATGGAGTTAAAAAAGATTCCCTCTTGCAAAGTCTCTATCAAATCGTAATTAACTTACAAAAAAGGCGCCACAATAACCAAAGGGTAGGATAATTATTCTACTCTGAAACGTTGAGGCTTTTGTTCCTGGTGAATGTTCCAACCATTCTAACCAGAAGAAAACTACCCGAAATATCAACACCCTAAGCTCGGATTTATTTAAATAAGACATACTTTACCCAGTTTTTATTTTTTATTATAATTTCATATTTTTATAGGCATTATGAACATTTTAAATTAAAAGTTTGTACGCGTGTATGAGAGATAATGTGGGGAGAATGAGTTTGGACCGAGTGGTGAGGATAGCAGGAGACAAGTGCATAACAGGTAGCAGACTCCTAGGAAGACAACCAAAATGATGTAATAAAAGCTGGACATCCATCTCCCAGGAGCAGACTCCAAGAACAACAGAGTAACTAAGAAAATACTTTGCATTTACTTAAAATTTATTACTTCTTTGTCTTCTGCTTTCTGGCCTGTCTTTAAAGTGATTAGGCTCTTGCGATATCGGTTCCCAGCTGTCAATCATCTCTTTGTAGGTCTGCCCGAGAGTTGTCTTCCTTAGGGTAAGCTGTGTAGTGAAATGTGAGGAGTCTGGATGGTTGGATTCTCTTCTCATGCTTATACCATTGTCTTCTTCGTTGCCCTCCCCACCTTACGACATCTTCGATCTCGCATATTTCTCGATGACTCTTGCCGGAAATGCTCCATAGAGTTTTCATTTCTGACACTCTAAGCGCGTTTTTTGGTACTGTAAATTAAGATCGATGTAGTTTTTATGAAATAATATTGATTGTGTATGAAAATGTTTGCAGCAAAACACCTACTCTAGGCGACTAGAAACTGCTGAAATGCTTATATGGTCATCTAAAGTGTCCCTTAGAGATAAAATATAGAGTTCGTGCATTTGTGGAAGCCTAGCTGTAACTAATGTCACTAGTAAATTGGAGAAAAGACAATTGAGGTGATATGGGCACAATGGACGTAGAGAACCTGATCATATTGTAAACCTGGTGATCGGCATGGATCTTCTTCGAATGGCATCTAGAGGAACACCAAAAAATTATGGATGCTGCAGAAAGATAACATGATTCGAAGGCATGACCTAGGTCAGTGTTCTGCAACTTTGTTCTATTCAAGGTACACCTACCAAATTAAGAAATTTCAGAAGTGCATATTTGCCATCTTATGGTAACATTTTTAACATATCGTGGTCATACAGGAGAAAGTGACCAGGTGCATTTGTTACAAAAATGTGATCATTGACTATTTGATATCTTACTAGCTTAATATTGCCCTAAAAAACATCCCAAAGGATTTTAAACTTGAAAGAATAATATATTGACTTGGTAAAAATGACCAACTGCATTGATGATTATTTTCTTGCCAAGCAAAAGTGACTTAAATGGCCCTCTTGAACATTTTACCTTTTGTTAGTTGGTCACTTTCTCTTGTACGACTGCGATATTATGTTTAATGCGAAATGTGAGACTACTTAACTGAGCACAGGCAATCAAAATTCGGAGCAATTGTGTTATTTTCACGAAACTAGATTTTTTCCGCGGCACACCAACTAGTCACCACGGTACACCATTGTGCCGCGGCACACACTTTGCGTATCAATGACTTAGGTGACGTTGTATGTTATTTTTTTACATTTCATCAAAGATGAAGAGAAGAATATGGAAGTCTGGGCATTTACGGGACTGACGACCGTCATAGGCTGGTTTAAGTGATCACTTTACACACGTGTAACATTCACCAATTCTACCCATTATTGACATCCACACTACTCAAATTCTTGGAAGTTCTATATATATGAATCAATTCAGAAACCTTGTTCTTGAATCACTAGAACTTGAATCACTAGACGTTGTATGTTATAGAAGGACCGTCTACAAAAACAATAAATTGGGATGGAGCAAGGTAAAAATTAAAATGTTTGAGTTAAAGTAATACAATGACGAAGCGCCATTTTTGAGACTCGTTAATGAATTGTAAAAGAAAAAAGGATATATTTAATATAGAGAGAGCGAGGGATTTAATGTGTTTACCTGCGCATTTAAAAAAAAGCTCCGCTCTGTTGCTTTAGTTTTAGTGCAGGGCGGTGAAATGGCCGGCCGCGGTCGGCAGGTCGGTCATTAGTGACTACTGCGGAGGCTGGATGGACCGCGAGCCGTAAATCTGTGCACCCTTTCTCGCGCTAGTTCATTATTACAATACCCCTCAAGGGTAAATTCTTATATCAAGACTCCTCTTACAAGGTTCGTAAATTAATTAGCAACCTATTTTTACATTATTTTTCTTGGATTAAAATACAAAACAAAAAAGAGAAAACAAAAATATTATCTTGTGATTTTTTTTTAATACTCCCAAGTTACGTAAAGGTGAGTACAGTGCTACCTCAAAAACTATGTGCCAATTTTACATGTTCATAGTTAAAAATAAAAAGTTTTATTTGTAATAATTTTTTTTTTTTGGTTTTATTTTTCTTCCATTTCTCTCTATGTTCGGTTCATAAACCATTCGTTTTACATA
Source organism: Brachycentrus maculatus (assembly GCF_059751285.1). Taxonomy (NCBI): domain Eukaryota; kingdom Metazoa; phylum Arthropoda; class Insecta; order Trichoptera; family Brachycentridae; genus Brachycentrus; species Brachycentrus maculatus. The sequence continues at coordinate 5,075,848 of NW_028280793.1, forward strand.
TTTTGTATATTAAAAACATTGATAACTTTGTGGTATTGTAATAAAACACTCTCCTTATCATCCATTGTTCACATTCTATAATACCACTTTTTTAAACACTTATTCGTGACTGCCGGTTTTGGAAAATCATTCCATCGTCAGGTCATTCAAATAAAAATATTACGATTTGATATTTGTATAAAAATACAATTTTTAAAGAGAGAAAAAAGACAAGATTTTGACATTCGTTTTACTGTTTTTTTCTTCACTCATTCCTTCCACATGCCGAAACCATCCATGGATAATACTTGCGTTGCAACCTAATGATTATATCAGCCTTGCATTCTTTCTTTATTTCACTATTGTAATATCTTTCATACATCGTTTTGCCGAACAATCTTTTTTTTTAACAAAACGAGCAAAATTTAACAAATAGAAGTAATGTTGGATACTACGTAGTCAAAATGTCAACTTTCATATATACCCAATGCCCATGAGAAAATTCTTACTGCTATTTCCCCTGCGATGCCATATTTGTCTCGTATGCAAATAATTTGTACCGCGCGGACAAGTCTACATATCAAAAGAGACAACTATTCATACGGATGTCATATTAGCTTATGTTTAAAGGCAGCGTTCCTTTTCATATATGTAAATATTTAATGCTAGTTTGTTTCGAGATCTCATGTACCTTTCAACAGCGTATTAAATATTAAAAAAATGACACATACACAAGATTTAAATAAAATAACTCGGTCTATATATTTATAAAAAAAAACGCCTGGTTTTTCATTAACTGAAGGTATTGTTTTAAATGACAAGTATATAATAACGCTTTAAATATATTTGTTATTATATGGTATATCTACTCCACCACATATTGAAAAATATTTTTTTTCATTGATTGTTTCGACAGTCACTTTGTGGTATTACCACAATATGTTTAAGTACATAAAGTAAAAAATAAATATCATTAGTACAGCAAAAACGTAATCACTGTGGAGATGTTGAGTCGACTAATAAGCCAATATCGCAGGCTACTTGTCACTTCTACGTCTGCATGTTCCTGATAGTCGACAGCCTCACAAATACAAAATATTTTGTAAAAGACATCACAGATAATAATGTTCATCAAAAGACTGTATAGATATTAATACAAAAATTAGAAGCCATTATGCTAAATTAAATACAAGAGTTTATATATTTATGCAGGTTGTTGAGTTGTCTGTTTTTTTTCTTCATTTTTTAATATATGTTTTACATGGTAAATTCAACTATTTCTTACCACGTTAATCGCCATGGGGGTACCGGTGACCTCGCCTATATTGGACTGCAGCGCCAGCGGGGGCACCAGTGACCTCAACCAAGAGCTATATTCAAAATGCTTTAACTATGGAACCAATCGTTAAATGAAAAATAAAAAAAATCTTAATAGACTATATAATTGAAATACGTAAATTAGCGAAACTCTTTGTTGTTGTAGTTGTGAATTTCAATATTGTAAAATTTTGGTTTTCACGTTTAACGTTTTAATGATGCGCAATGTATAGAAACACGTGTCACAATAGATTTTAGTAAATAATCGGTTGCATTTATTTTCATATTTGATTGAACAAATTAATGCCAGTAATTAATTTTCCGGCTTCTGATAATAATAATTCGGGAGCTAAAGGAACCCCTAAAAATGTCATTCCTGGAGTATGAATACGAATATGAATAAAAGTTTTATGGACTTTATTAAAATTTCTTCTGGTTTAAGAATCTTGAATTTCTCCAAGTAAAGGATTATATTTGAAAGGAATCTTAATAAGATATGATGTTTAATGCCCGGAAAGTATTGTTTTTAAAGAGGAGACTTTATCTTTCTGAATAAAGGATTTCAATATTGTCCCGAAGGATTATTTCAGATTATCATATTGTAAGAAAGGAGAGTAGTTTTATCAATGATTTATTCATTATGATTTTAATCCATTTTTAGAGGAAATTTATTTCTCTGGGGAAAATAATTCGCATAATTTAAGACGCATTAATATTTTCGATAAATATTCTGTCAATTTTAAATGATAATGACACTTAAATTTTTATTTTTTATTGTTTATGACGTATTAAAGTATTTTTTTCTTATCTAGTGTAAAACTATACCTAAATTAAAAACAATTATAAATATAACCTTTTCAGTTACCCAAGTAGAATGGAATTCGTTATTTTTTCAAATTTAATATTTCTTTCCAGTTGATGTTTTTGTTGAATGAAGTTAGAAATAGAAGCAGAGGAAAACCAAGAAAAACTTGCCATGATCAAGTATTTCAAATTGTTGAATGTGGTCAGCTCTGAATAATCGACGAGTGTGTATGAGGAGATGCATCTATATGGAAGAGGCGAATATTGGAGTGGCGTTTTAGTATATCTGCCTTCTCCTGCAAAAAAGCGCTGTGATTGTATGTTAATAACTCATTTTTATGTTTTTGATGTCAAATTATCAAATTTATGAGAAGCTGGAAAAACGAAATTCGCAACCAAATTTTAACAATAATTGGATTATAAGTTCCAACTTAGAGCCACCTATATGACCTAAGTGCACCTTTTTTATTTTCTACAGTTTTTTATCACCAGGAGTTTGTGGAATAATTCCAGCATAGCTTCCTTTAAAATAGGGTCTAACCATATATTTTGAGCATTCGTTAATATGTTTACATTTCGAAAGCTGATTGATTCATAAGAGCAGCGCTCAATTTCCACGTCTCACAACCGCATTTAATTAAACAGAGTATATTAGAGGATTCTTGCAATTATAATAATTACATTTGTATTGATTGTTGGCAAAAAATGCATCAAAAGTGTAAAATATACCGTTTTTCACCCGATAAAACGCATTATTTTTCGGTAAAGCTCAAAGGTTTAAAATTCATATATCACTTATTTTGACATCTTTTATTGTTGATGGATTAAAAAGCATCAATTAAATACTCTAAAATATCTTAAAACGTTACCGTTCCATGTCTTTTTCTAAGCAAGTTTGATTTAAAAATATGGTTCAATTTATTCAACATTTTTGTCAGAACGAATACGACAGTATAAGTGCCGTTTTATCCTCGTATTTTGGTTATAAAGGAACAATGAAATCGCGCAGAAATAAAGTAAATCAAGAGAATGCTCTCGTTCCTTATGCCGATGACATATAAAAGAGAACTGCGAAGAAATAAATAAAACATTGGCGAATATGTCAATACCGCCAGCCGAAATGCGACAGTCGTAAGAAAACCGGAATTGAGTTTATCCGAGGGATGGTATTTCCGTCTACAAGGAGTATTCTGATATACATGATAAATCTTATTTCTTTATCTCTACATCGAGAAAAAAGGTTTTCTTCCCTAGTGCAAGGTCAAATCAAAGGGTTGTATTTTCTTTATTGTGATAAAATCGACTTCTGCGATGTTTACTCATATAATAATAATAATAATAATAAAACCCTTATCCGCACCCCAATGGTGCATAGGGCACTGCGTCATATAAACGCAGTGTTATCTTGATCGTTTACAGTTGAAGGAAAGGTGATCAGCCCTACGCTTCAGGTACCAGTCCAGGGTAATGTTGAATAAATATTAGAGTGAAAAAATCACTTATATTTATTTGACCCCCCTTGGGAATCGAACCCGGGACCTCCAGAACGGTAGCCGAGCGTGCTGACCATTACACTACGGAGGCGGACAAACTCATATAAACCAATTTTTATTTAGGATATTATGTAAGTATGTTGGTAAAATGTAGATTATTTCTAGATTTCATTGAACGTTTTATAAAGATTATTGATCAAAAAGCAGATTTAAAAATGATAACATTCAAACTATTGTGGAGTGTCCCTAAGAGATAAAATAAAAAGTTCACGCATTTGCGAATTCCTGGGTGTAACGGACATCAATAATAAGGTGGAGAATAGGCAGTTAACATAGTGTGAGCACGTAAGATGCAGAGTACATGATCATATTGTGGACCAGGCAATCGCCATTGATTTTTCTCGAATAACATCTAGAGAAAGACCCAAGACCTCTTGGATGCTACAGTAATAAAACAAGGCTCGAAGACTTGGCCTAGGTGACGTTGCCGAATCTATAACAAAAACAATAAAATCGTACATCAAGTTTTGGTTCACATAAATAAAATAAAACAGATTATGGAAAGTCAACGTTGATTCAGTAAATAATCGTCGATTGTATTTGGAACTACATAACTTGAATCACATCTTGAATTTTATAGTTTTTATTCAAAATGTACCCAAATTGAACATTATTAATAATTTTCTAATACCGAAAAAAATAAGCACAGTTAACTTAAGCATAGCAAAACATGCTCAAACGTAAATTAAGCATTTTATTGATTTGTAGTTTACATTATATGTGAAATTCAATTCTACAAGAATGCAAAGAAAATATATAGGACTTCAATGAAAATTTTTTTAGATAGTAATAGTTTCAGACTTTATGAACCGCTTCGCGCTTGATTAACTGACATATTTCCTTTTAAAAAATTTTTACCGTATCGCGAGAAGCAGTTGTTTTATAATAACAACATCTTGATTTTTAAGTGCCTGATTTTACGATCGTACTTGAAAAGCCTTTCGTCTGAAATGGAAAAATCAAAAGAAAATGGCGACTGCTAAAAGGTTTGCTTAACTTTCCGCCGTTCCCAGTTTTTTAAATTTTCTCATTATGTATTTTGATTCGCGTTTCCCAAATACGGAAATGGTACAATGAACAAAAGAAAACAGTTTACTTGTCATAATAATGAATGTTTATCATCAATTTCGAGGACCAGGTTAGCTGTTGTTACGCCGAGCATCCCCGTAGAAAATACGTGGGGTTTCAAGCTTATAATATTGACTTGTAATACTTGGGATTGTACAAATTAGGCAAAATATTTTTTTGCAGTGGCAAACGCTAAATCGTGAATCAGTGTGAACAAAGAATTTACACCTTCATCACTCCAGACTATTATTTTTGTGAAGCTGTTCCCTGTGCATCAAAGAAAAAAACATTTTTAAGATTTTTTAATTAGAATTTAATCAGATTATTTATAAAAATGTTAAAAACTGTAAAAAATACATATATAAATTATGAAAATATTTTGGTAAGTTAATATTTTGCTTCAGAAATATGCGAGATCGAAGATGTCGTTAAGAGAGATAATGGTATGCGCATGTGAGGAGAATGGAACTATCCTGACTCCCCCATATTGCACTGCACGTCCAACTCAAAGGAAGACGACTCCTGGGCAGACCATCAAAGAGATTTGACAGCTGGGAATCCACATTGCCGGAGGCTAATCCCTCTCAAAAACAGACTTCAAGGACTACACCAAGAAGAAGAAGAAGAAGAAATATATTTTGCTATTTTATTCAAATACTTTAAAAATTATTCAAATATTGCAGTCACGTGTTTTTTAATCTTGTTTGGGGGGCGTTTTTTGGTTATGAATATTTAACGATGGGCGGAGGAAATTTCCTCGTATCTTAATGGCTCTATACTAAGTCGTTTAAGCCTATCCCATTGCTAGCTAATTACAAAATGGTCCCCTTATAATTTTAATGAAATATTCATTTGTTGCTATTCCGTAAGTGTCGAGAATTGTCTTTTGTCATGCGATGACCCAAATTTCGAGAGTAAGTAATTGATATTCGGTAAATTATCTAAAGTTCATGAAACATAAAAAAATATGAATTTCAAATGTATTTATTGTCGGCCGCCTTAATATGCTAAACTGGCGTGCAAGAAACTCAAGCTTGGATTCTATATATATATTTAGTAAGCATGTGTTATAAATTTGGAGTGATGACATAATATTTTACGTAGATAAGGTGATGTGATAAAGTAAGCTGCAAGTATGAATTCTAAGCGATTGCAAAGAAAATTAAAAATGAGGTTTGTCTGAGTATTATGTAAAACTTTTCAACCCTAAGAGAATGGTTGGAAATTGTTACGAAAAACTATTTAAGTGACAGTGTTTTCATAATAAACGTATTTCCAACTATCTTGTCATCATATTCATTGATAAGGCTCACTATTCAGCTTGATGATGTTAGAGGATAGCGCAATAATGCAGGATTATTATATTTTTTGTTTTTAGAGAAACATTTATTTATTGACTTTATAAAATAAAACAACTTTGTTTTAAAAAACATATTTAGTTTAATATAAATAAATAAAGATAAATATATTTATTTATTTATTGTTTACAAAAAAAAAAAATTTAAACTTTCATTTAAAAATACAGTAACACAACACTTTTTTGCAGAGATCTACCAAGCTTCCTTGTTTGTCTTATCGGTGGAGTTCTTTTTACAATTTTTTATTTATTTATTATTTTATCTATTTTAACATAAATTACACGAAAAAAAACAAATCGCGTTGTGGAATATTAGAGATAAATGATTTAAGTTTTGTACTGACATTTCTTGGTGGAACTGCATTTTATATACAACATTTTTAGTGTGTCCAAATACTTGTTCACAATATCTGGATTATCTCCAATTACAGGAGTTATTTTTATATTATTTTTTACATCTCATCAAAGATGAAGAAGAATATGGTTGAGTGATCACTTTACACACGTGTAACATTCACCAATTCTACCCATTATTGACAACCAGACTACTCAAATTCTTGGAAGTTCTATATATATGAACCAATTTAGAAACCTTGTTCTTGAATCGCTAGAACTTCACTAGAGACATCTATTGGTGAGATGTAAAGAAGCTTTTTACAAAGCAAAAACCCTTATATTAGTATGTGAGGTCCAAACCCTGGATTATAATCACACACATGAGAAACGCCAAAAAATACCATTTTCATTTTTATTATTAAGCTTATAATTTGACCAGATAATTTAAAGGTTCTTTACATCTCACCAATAGATGTCTCTAGTGAAGTTCTAGTGATTCAAGAACAAGGTTTCTAAATTGGTTCATGTATATAGAACTTCCAAGAATTTGAGTAGTGCGGTTGTCAATAATGGGTAAAATTGGTGATCACTCAAACCAGCCTATGACGGTCGTCAGCCCCGTAAATGCCCAGACTTCCATATTCTTCTTCATCTTTGATGAGATGTCAAAAATAATATGCATTTTCTATAATAAAATAACAACTACTTATGTATTTTTTTTTTGACATGAATTTTATTTGACCAGAAACCGGGTTTCATCGTAACCGACATCCCCAAACCAGTTTGATGATGTCTGTTACGACGAAATCCGGTTGCTGGTCAAACGAAATTTATGTGGAGAAAAATGACATAGTTGTTATTTTAATATAGAGATACATGGACTGAAAAATGAATGAATTGTGTGATGTGATGAAAAAATCGGGGGGTATGTATGAGGAGATGTATGAATTTGAAAAAGGCGAAGAATGTTTGCTAAGGCAGAGTGTTGTGGCCTTCGATCTCTCTGCCTATCCCTGGTTAGTTAGTTAGTTAGTGATTCTATTATTGATAATTTTAAATTAATGCCAAATCAATATGCATTAGCGGTGGTGTAATAAACCAGCGCAGCGTAGGGCAGGTATTTTCGGAATTTCAGTAGAATACTTTAAAGTCGTGACTAAGTATTGTTAGCCACTAAATTGAATAGTACATTTCGGCCAAATCGATATTTCTGTTATTGAAAGAAACACGCATACTCGGTTCAAGTTCATTCAGCTGCTGTTGGAATTTTATTTCATAGTTTACATAATCTTAATTGGTGTTCTTGCGTGCTAAAAGCCTCTTCATTACGAAGTTACACCAAGCTCTATTTCGCTACTTTAAATCGTGAAAGTGATATTTTACAAAAATAAAGTATTATTTATACTTTCCATGTGTTTCTTGGAAAACCCAAAGTGCTGCTTATATCACCGATATGAAAGTATTTTTAAAAACACATAAAAATAGAGCATTTTTTTCAAATCTTCGTCATACCATATAAGTTTGACTTTTTTTTAGATATTGTGATCCAATGATTCAATCTGAAATATTTGTAATGTAACTGAAAAAGTAAGAAATATTACTTTATTCTGTTTCATTTTTCTGCGATTTAGAGAGAAACGCGATTTTTTTGCATGTGTAAATGTTGCGTGCTTTCTTTATAACGTTTTCTGACTTTAATCTAATCTACAATGCAAATATATAAATGTTGACATTTAATCCATCTTCTTAATACAAATGCCTCAATATTTTCCATTAAACTCCGGAAAAGCGGTGGGCATTTAAGATTTAAAAAGTATAAGGGAAATTCTTTTCCTCATCTTGAAAAATGTTAATTACGCGATAGTGAATATTTCATGGTAATTAATTCACTTAAATTACTTTGGATAAACCAAAATAAACCACAACAATCAGCATAAAATGGGAAAATTATATTTATCCGAAGGGGTTTGAAGATTTAGAGATACTGGAAAGTGAGTATTATATCTGGAACGCAAATGAAAATAAATAGGAATAATCAAAGATTGTAAATATGTCTAACACCCCTTGTCCCCCCATTTCTGCTAATGAGGTACCTATTAAGTTGTATTACTGTTGAAATGAACCGTTTACGTTGACATGAATTACTTGACGTAAACTTTGTATGTTTATCGCATATCTCTCATTTCGTTACCTTAGGAATTATGTGACGAGGGACGGATTTAATTATCACGATAAAGGACAATTCGTGCATTATATTTCTGAATTCTAATATTTGAACTTAGCACAATTTATATTATTAATATTTGCATAATTGTTTTTGGTTAATAAAGCAACCCTTATTAATGTGTTTTATATGACACCCAATGGCACATAAAATAATGTATTTCGTAATGTAGATAATAAGGGTTATACATTAAATTTTATTTGACTAGCTATTGTTTAAATTAATATTGACCCTGTAAAGATTCAATCCTATGAAATGTGTTTGGTAGCTAAACGTGCCAACTTTTTAATATAAAATTTATTGAAATTGAGAAAGAGGTTTACAATGAATTAAACATTTCATGAATAAATCGCATCTTAACTATGCAGATATGTACGTATGTTAAAATGTACGTTTGTCACATCTTCTTCTAACCCTTACCCGTAGTCAATGGTGCATAGGGCACTGCATCATATATAAGCAGTCTATATATATAAGAGGATGATTGGGATACACACTTCTTGTGTATATTGCGATTATTTATAAGTATTTCACAATTTTCTCATTTTTATTTAGGTTGCGGTAAAAGTCCATTAAGCTGTTTTGCTTGTCGTTTGAAAATAATCTAACAATTATTGCAAAGCCATTGTCCCGAATTTTCATTATGTTAAAAAAAACTCACTAGACCCTAAAAATCAGTGTTTGATTTTAATATTTAAAATCACAACAATTTATGTGAATTTTGCAATAAAAATTGTTTCATCATATTTTTTAGGTATAGGTATCACATTGTCCAACAAAACAGGTCGTAAACGTGACGTATTTGGTTCACCATATTTGTTACCAAGCCCCTCAAATTTGGGTAACACGGACGTAAACCCTCCATCAATATCGGTCATTATATCTCACGCTGAGCGGGAGGGATGTCATTTCAAAGCTCGCGTCATTCCTGACGTGTATTTGTGGAGAGATTAGTGTAACGTGGAACCTGCAACAGTTGTGGAACTTTAATTACTCCGAAAGTGTAGCTACACCCAATGCACTTCCGAACAATTCATTTACTGGCGTGCAAACGCCTCATCAATTTAATATCCCTTAGCATAAACTCTGCTCTGAAACTGTGGGTGACTCCTGTATAACTGTTGATGATGAAGGGTGTCCAATTACACAATATTTTTATTTAATTTTATAGCATTTAGGGTACTCACCGTTCTAAGCTAAACAAAAAATATTTACAGATGAATTAAGTAATAAAATTGTAAAATTTATTTCTGTTAATTTGATTTTATAAACATATAATATGCCCTTTTTCAGATTATTTAAAAACATCTTTTTTACATCAATATTAATGTGGAAATAGTGTTTGTGATTTTCAAAACATTGTTTTTTTTTAAATTTCAGTTTTATTTGGCGAATGCCACTATTTCTTAAAATCTATTGTGACACTTTTTTGATTATTAAACCATATCCGCTCCCTACGTGGATCATATTGAGTCCACAAACTATCTCCAGGCTTTTCTGTCGGCCGCCAGCTCCCTTACATCCTCTCAAGAGGTGGGAGTGTCTCTTATTTTTTTTTCACTATTAAAAGACACAAAGTTACTGCCAAATAATTTAAGGGAAAAAATAGACTCAGACCAAGGTATTATACTAACAAGTCTCAGAGGTTTATAATAACCCCTACCTTGTTGTGTAGACAATATAGATTTTTTTGACACCTCCCACCAGTATGAGGTTAATTACGACGAAACCCGTTCACTGGTCAAATAAAATATCTGTGAAAAAACTAGAGAGTCGATATTTTATTTTATTTTTTGACATATCATCAAAGATGAAGAAGAATATGGAAGTCTGGGCATTTATGGGACTGACGACCATCATAGGCTGGTTTTAGTGATCACTTTACACACGTGTAATATTCACCAATTCTACCCATTATTGCCAACCACACTACTCAAATTCTTCACCAATAGATGTCTCTAATGAAGTTCTAGTGATTCAAGAATTTCAAGAGTTTCTGAATTGGTTCATATGTATAGAACTTCAAAGAATTTAAGTAGTGTGGTTATCAATAATGAGCGGAATTGGTGTATGTTACACGTGTGTAAAGTGATCACTTAAACCAGCCTATGACGGTCGACAGCCCCGTAAATGCTCAGACTTCCATATTGTTCTTAATTTTTGATGAGATGTCAAAAAATAATATGAAAAATAACTCCTATGATTGGAGAAAATCCAGATTTGTGTACAAGTATTTGGACACACTCAAAATGTTGTGAAGTTATTTTATTGTTAAACTATTTTCCATTCCGGTATTCCATTCAGCAGTACTTCGATATACTCGTATTTTTAGTAAGTTGGGCTTCACGAATGAGCAACTATGTATTTCACCCATACAAAAGAAAATTAATAGTCTAAGAAAACCAATTTGTGAGAAAAATGACCTCCTCAACTTTTAACACCGTTCCTCACAGGCTGCTACAACTTAATTTTGAGAATCGATAATCTAATAAATTACAAAGCCGTCAGGGAAAATGTGGAAACCATACGTAGGGTTAATACTCTGAAGAACGGATGTACAATATACACGTAGTATGTATAATTCTCAGGAAGGAAACTTTGAAACTATAAATTGGGTGTTGGGAAACATGTTATTACTTATAAATAAAATTCTCGGCTCGGTAAGAAAAGTTGTCTGATCTTTTATTGGATGGTTTAACGTCTCCTTTATGAGTGGAAAATGCCGGGAAAATGGAGTAATGAATTTAGATACAGAGATAAAAAGTTTAAGACTCTATCTATAAATTTAAAAAAAATCTTATGAGATATACATTATGCAATAGAATTTTTCATCGTGTAAAGGGTGGCGTATAAAAACCCTATTGTTTTCAATAAATTGTTAAACACAATATTTCGAGCACGTTTAAATTGTTATTTGTACAATGCTGGATTGGTTCTGATTCTAAATGATTTAATTGATAAATAATTCCGAAAATATTTATATTTATTAAAAACAAAATATTGTAATATATTATTAGATTAAAACCAATATTTTAGCTTTTCCACTTTATTTTTATTTAACCAGCGACCGGGTTTCGTCGTTACCGACATCATCAGACACGTTACTGACATGTCTAGTGATGTCGGTAACGATGAAACCCGGTCGCCGGTCAAATAAAAATAAAGTGGAAAAGCTAAAAATATTGGTTTTAATCTAATAATATATTAAAATGCAATTCCATCACGAAGTTTCAGTGGATAATATAAATCTATTAAAATATTGTAAATAAAACTGGTCTTTAAATAATTACACTTGGGTCTTTTTTTATGCGATAGATACATTCCACGTGTAGTCGCATAAAAATACATAAAAAACTGGGGGATAGGTTCCATTGTTTTTAAAAACCGCAATTTCAAATTAAAATGATAGAATGTACCAAAAATCGCAAAAAAAAGTTTATAAAAAATTATAAAAATAAAAACAGGAGAGCTTGTACCTTAATTAAATATCCAAATATAGGAAATCGTTTTTGAGATTAATCTTCAATCCAAATTACAAGTACTGTTTCTGCTTTTTTCACAGTCACACTTTAACGGTTGTAACCTGCACTAGTCTAAATTTTAGATTTTTTTAATGCGAATTCGCTTAAAAAAAGACTTGAACTACATACAAAAATAAGGGATGGGTTCCATTACATTTGAAAATGGCATAACTTCAAAATCGCATAAAAACAGATGTGTATTATTGAAAATAAGGTATAAGTATGTAAAATAATTAAGGAAAGAGTGCTAAATACATTTCATTGTTTACATATTAATTTCAAACAGAGATGTCGCATGAAGTTTACCTGAAAATGCAGTTGATCTTTTTTCAAAGTTTGAATAATTTTGTTGGCAATCATGAGTAGAATGATGCGTATTACACGTTCCATAAAGTGATCACTTAAATCAGCTAATGAAATGTTGTAACATTTTAAATCCATATTTCCACCTCAATAAAATTATTCATTTAATTATATTGAGATAACAAAAAAATTGTCTTTAATTTCTTGATTTCAGTTTCACTTTGAATTTTTTTTCTGAATGGATGAAAAATACTCAAAGGAATATCTTTATTTAATGAACTTCTACAAAAAATAACGTCGCATAAATTATTATTTATTATTTTATTATTTTATATCAATGAAAAATTATTACAAATATAACACTTACACTCTTTCACTTACTCGTATATCCACGTACTATACATACACCTCTGAAGCAAATAAATGGAAAAGTTGTACATTTTATTAAGTAAGAGAGGTTTCACCTAGCCACTAGCTATAACGTACTTCAATTGTGAAAGGCCATTTAATACAAAACAAAATATAAGAGGATTTATTAAGTCTCTTCCGTAAGTAGGTTTACGAATCTTTTCTCAAGCGTTTTGTTTACACTGTTGACCAAATGAATTGAAGGTTTTACGAATTTTCGATTTCTCAATATCGGAAATACCTTTGTGGGTCACCTTTCTTCGCGCGAGGGGAGGGTGAGTTTTGGGGGCGATGTCTTTATTTTAGAAGGGAAATATAAATAATATATTCCGCTATTCAAATTCTTTGTTGGGTTGAATAAAGTTTTCATAACTCGGAAAACAGAGGACATAAACTAGGGAATACTTCATACTGGCGTAACAAATATTACATTCGGTGCTTTCAAAACAACAAAAAATAGAGTGAGGCACCAAAATTTATCTTCAACATAAAATAAATGGCTAATGTTGCAACATGCATAAAAAATATCACCATTATATTTTCTTTCATATTGTGTGTTTCCATTTATCTTTTAGAACCTGATTCCATTTTATAGTTTTCAACCAATATCAAGATATTATGTGTTCCTGGTATTGTAATTTAAACATACTATTTTAGTTTCAATTAAATACATTTTGTGATCTAGATCAATAATCGTTTCCGCGGTACATATTTGAATGTTTTAAATACCCCCAATAAAAAATCTCCAATTTATTTTCTTTAATATTGTATGTTTCCATTTTTCTTTTAGAACCTGATTCCATTTTATGGTTTTTAGCAAATATTAAGCTATTAAGCATTATTGGTCAATGTTCATTGTAATTTAAAAAATATTTTCTTTATTTCAATTTCATTCATTTTGTTATCTATTCCGATTACTGATTTCGTCAGTTTTTTAAACACCATAATAAAAAAATATCACCAATTTATTTTCTTTCATATTGTGAGTTTCAATTTATCTTTTAGAACTCGATTCTATTCAATGGTTTTTAACAACTTTTAATGCTTTAAGTATTTTTGGTCCAATTCGTTATAATTTTAAAAAGATAATCTTAGTTTCAATTAAATTCATTCTGTTATTTGGACCAATTAACGATTTCATCATTTCCGCAGTAATGTTTTTAAAACCCACCAGTTTGACAATGTCGCTAAAGATGGAATCGATAATCGATGGATCGATAATTGAATGTATGGTCTTATACGCGGATAATTTATACTTTTACAAAATACTTGCTGCTTCTATCTTTATGGGTTTACACGTTTAAAAAAAAATCGAAATTACTAATTACTTTGGTAGTAATTAAAAAAAATATGTTTGGACCAATTTCTCCCCTTTTCAATTGCTATACTTCCTGTAAAATACTTTTTCATTTCGTTTTAAATATATAAATTGCGCGTATGATATTCAATGCGTTTCAGTGAATACATTGAGAAAATTATCCATATGTCCATACCACTGTATATGGTCTATATTAACTATAACCTCCTTGAAATATTATTTTTAATGGAAAATAAAAAGTCTGACCGGAAAATTATATTTTTCGGAAAGCTTTAATAAATGCCTGGAAATACATTATGTAGCGTAATGGCAACTAAACAAAAGGTGCGTGATTCGAGTCGTCAGGAATAATGGGACTTGACCAAATCAACCAAGGATTATTTTTATGAAATATTGTAGAATGCAATGCGATGGATATTATTACACGAATATCGTCAAGTAAGTAGGTAGATGTAATAAACTAATCAGTAATCAAACGTGTTTTTATTTAATTAATACCAACCCTAATTTTTAAAACACGTTAGGTAGTTTATTATATTCTTATAGAAAATTACACGCCTCCATTTACTGTAGTACTCGTACAATAGTTTTAACAACAAAGTTTGCAAAATACAAAGTATATTAATTTGATATAGTAAAACCTCGTTACAGAAAAAAAATATGTGCTGTTTTAATTCTTCAAATTACGTATTTAATCTTGTTGAATTTTAACAAGATAATGAGTGTTTATACCTAGAAATTTTAACTCAAGAATCAAAGTAACTTTAGTCATAAACAGTTTGCTCATAAAATAGGATGTATGACGTCTTAAATTAGAGCTCGAGTACTAATAAGATAAGTGGTATTGCATAAGCCGTAGCTTGATTTTAAAGTCATATGGCCGTTAGGTATATCCAAAAAAAAATGTATAATAAATTTACATATGTAATATGTATGTAGCGTGAAATGGAATTACTTTTCGTGAAAGGGTGTTGAAATTTGAATTTTTTTTTATTGATTAAAAAAAACTGTATCTCATTAGATGAAACAACAGCTTAATACATACGTATGTTTCTAATTTCATATTATAACTTATATGAATGAAGTTATCAATATAAATATAATTTATTTTTTCGTCACTGACAACTATGATTTGTAAAGAATAAACATAAATATTAAAATCAGAATGCATTCTTTGGTGAGAAGTGAAGTATGCTGTTATTTGAAAATTCTTAAGTCTTATGCATATTTCAAGATTGTAGAAAAGTAATAACAGGTATAAGATTCGCATTGTAAAGGAAATGTAATGTTTCATTACGAACTAAGTGTTAGTTTACGATGACAGAATGCAGCAATGTCTGACGTTCTTACGTTATAATACAGTAAAACATCGATAAAACGGACCTCTTTATAACGAACTTCAGATATAACAGACAAAAGACCCGATCAAATGTAAAGAAATTTAAAACGTCCTGTTAATATTTTTCAAGTCCCGCTGCATATACAAAAAATGATCGACTATATTGCACAATCAAAAATTATGTCTCACAACTTTAAAAGAGCAAATAAAACTTGTTCCCTTTTTCGAAGCAGGATAACCGAAAGCAAGCGCATCGATATCAAACAGCAACGTTACTTCACGGGTATCCGAAGACATTTTATTTGTGTTTTGTATTGTTTGTCTACTCGCATGTCTAAATATAATGTTCATTTAAAAAAATAAGTTAATATTTTGTATATTAAAAACATTGTGAACAAAACACAAAGTGAACGATGAATGTTTATAACTCTACTTTAAACCTATGTTTTATAGCGGACTTTCGGCTTTTACGGATACCCTCTCCCCCCAATCAGTCCGCTATATCGAGGTTTTACTGTAATACACATATACCATGTCATTATTTCTTCAATTTCCTACCCACACTGGGCGAGATCACTGCCTCACCCATTGTCAACTAACCACATCGCAATATTATTAAACTGTTGTATTACGGTCAGGAAATTATACATGTTTGTACTCAGAATTGACCCCTTTGTTATAAGTGTCATTAATTAATCAGCAGAAAGCAACCATTTTGTTTTAAATATTCAAATCTACGTCGACACGCACGTCCGTCATGAGAAATATGACCGGAAATCAGTCAAAAATTCTGTATTAAAATCATTTTATTTAGTAAAAAATATTGTGTGAAAACGTAGGTATTGTAAACTAACCTGCATATATCTGGAGGAACAATCAAAGCAAAAAGTATATTAATTCCGAATATATATTTATAAAACTTACTAACCAAACTAACCATCATGCCAAGCAGGGGTAGGTAGAGGGAATAGGACGCCACAACAATCTGTCTTTACACACAATCTTTACCTCTTGTAGGTACATTCGTGCATCTTCTAATATATAAACGCCGATTTCTCCAACTCCCTAATCTAACCACTTTCAAGTATTTGAAATACTCGATCATGCAAAGTTTTCCTCGGTCTTGCTTTGATTCTATAAAAACTATATTCGCCCCATAAATAAACCTCCCTAGAACAAACTATAAACAAGGTTCCAATGTTTATCGTTCATCAAAATTAGTCAACGGTGAATATGGGAATTTGATATGTTAGACTTTTTTAGCACTGAGATCGCTTACATAGTAAGCCGATATTCATATCGTGGTGTGTCCCAATTTTCACATAATTTGTCTTGGACTTGAGCTATGATCTTTCCCTTTTCCTTCCTTCCGTCCCTCTTCCAAGTATTTATATTAATTTACATAAGTGAAATTTTGTTAATGTAATGTTACAAATGCCCGTTTTTGTTACTCATTAATGTAAATGTATTTCAGTAACTGTTCTGTAAAATTTCCAAATAAAAAAATAATAAAAAAGTTAAATTTATTGTTTTAAAAATCTATTTTGTGTTGTTGTATTATAATATTTTAAGTATTGTATCAGAAGGAGACAGGTCACTGTTTAAGTGACATATGTTTTCATTCTTTTTAATGCCAAATAATACTCCCGCAGCTTGTAGTCCTTAATACGAACACGTGATAAAATAAAATTCTGAAAGTCTGAAAGGATGTTTAGTAAAACCAGGTCAGTAGGATAATAAATCAAGTGCAGTTAGTTTTACTCTTGTACTAGTGTAGCACATTTGTACATAGTATTAGTGAGGTGCATTCAAAATGCTGCAGTTCGGTTTATCGTACTGCATTCTGTATCATACATAGTAGCTCAAAAGTGGAAAAAGTTACTAAGAATGCATTTTTTCATGCACGCCATACTTAATCTTTTGAAGAAAAGTATTATATTATTTCGGTTAATCCTTACCTGCACTCAATGGTTCAAACTTTAAAGGGCAATGTATGGACATAATTTTTTTCTTTATCATTAATTTTCTGAAAAGTAGGCAAAATTAGAATGAATGTAGTCGAAACGCGATTCCTAAGACGGTGCGATGTGTGGTAGATATTCAATTGGATATACAAGAAAATAATGCAATACTGAAATGAGCATTATCGATGAAATCAAGAAAGGTGCGTTGCGATAGTTTGAGTATGCAAAACAAATGAGCGAAGAAAAAAGCAACACAAATTTATGAGGGGGAGGTGTTTTTTTTTTAATGAAGGAATAACCCGCAAAGCCTCTATTAGAGGCTTGTCTGCAGGTAGGATAGTAAGGATAGGGAGAGTAAATCTGAAAAATATATCACAAGCACTCAGACCAATTGAAAATAAATCTTTCCGGAATTTATTTTGCACTTGGCTGGAATCGAACCCGCGACGCCAGTTTCGCAGTCGAGTGTCTACCCAACTACGCCACGCGCCTGTCTGTTGGTACCACATTACATACCACATTTGCCTCATGATAATAGAAGCAGAAAAAACCGAGGAAAACTTGGCATGATTAAGTACTAAGTAAGGAAGAAGTAAGACTTCTGTGTGTAGAAACTATAGGGAAAAAATTAATTCGAATATTTTGTGGCATGTATATTCCAACAAAACGAGTGAATAAATATGTTAAAAACTTATTTTTTAATTAAAATTATATTTGAAACACAGCGCTATTTCTAAAAATCGATTACGACACGTTTTTCGATGCATTCAGCATCAATGTTGATGACCTTATATGAAGCTTTGGCTAAATTTTAGAATTGTGCCAATGCTCTCACCGATAAATAATATAAAACAGCTTCTATTACATCCCCAGCCTTCAATGCTCAAGGGAGTACTGTGTTATGTAATTTTGTTCAATGCATCGAAATATGTGTCACAATATATTATGAGAAATTCTGATATTTATCAAGTGAAATTTAAATTCAAAATTGATAGGTTAATATTGTGACGGACGAATTAATTAATAAAAATAGTTTAAAATTAGGTTATTCAATGACTAAAAATATTTTAATATCTAATATTATTTATAAATAAACAATGAAAACTTTAAGACATTAAAAAATAATAACTTACACGCAAAAAATATTACCAATAGATGTCTCTAGTGAAAATTCTAGTGATTCAAGTACAATTTTTCGAAATTGTATCATATATATTGAACTTCCAAAAAATTGAGTATTGTGGTTGTCAATCATGGGTAGAATTGGTGAATGTTTCACTTGTATTATGTCACTTAAACCAGCCTATGGCGGCCGTAAACCCCGTAAATGCCACTTTTTTAAGTATTCGAAACATCCCTGACTTCCATATTATTCCTCATCTATATTTGCAAAGAAAAAACGTCTATTAATCTTTTAGTATCCAGAGAGTAAATTGAGAACAACAATTTAAAAAAAAAGTAGGCACGCTTAAAGCACGATTTTGTAAAATAATACCATTCAAAATCAAAGGAAAATACAACAAAGGTTGTACTTATAGCTTACTTTCATAAATTTCACGGAAGTTGGAAGTTGAAACCAACGTACTCGTACCTACAAAAAATCGCATGCCTGTTAAGAGGCTAAAAGTTTTTAACTAACAGTTTACAGTGCGATGGAAGTTTAACTATGGGGGTGTGCCAACTTATTGCAACTTCTTCTTACCCATTATTTGTTTTATATTCATATATTTATATTTATGTTTACAAAATAAGTAAAAGCAATGATAGGATAAGTACAACATTTTGTGTGTATCCAAATACTTGTTCACAAATCTGGATTATCTCCAATTATAAGAATTATTTTTCATGTTATTTTTTTTGACATCTCAACATAGATGAACGTCTCCAAATTTTTAAACACACTCTTTTGGACACACTCAAAATATTGTTAATAAATTATCTGATCAAATTATAAGCTAAAATAATAAAACGAAAAGGACGTTTTCTGGCGTTTCACATGTATGCGATTATAATCTAAGATTCAGACCTCACGTAAAAATAAAAGTGTTTCTGCTCAGTAAAAAAGCTTCCATATCTTACCATTAGATATCTCTAGTAAAAATTCTAGTGATTCAAGAACAATGTTTCGAAATTAGATCATAAACACCTATATTTAACTTCCAAGAATTTGAGAAGTGTGGTTGTCAATCATGGGTAGAATTGGTGAATGTTACACGTGTGTAATGTGATCACTTAAACCCCCTATGATGGTCGTAAGCCCCGTAAATGCCACTTTTAAGTATTCGAAACTTCCCACACTTCCATATTATTCCTCATCTATGTTGAGATGTCAAAAAATCATAGGATAAGTAGTTTTTTTCAATTGGCAATTATGTGTTACTTTGTGCTTTGTTGTGTTTATTAAGCTAGGAAATTTGAAACATACATTTATAATTGTGTATTTAAATTATTTACTTAAAATATTAATTAAATGATTTTAAAATGAGGTCAATGAGAATCATAGGTCATTTACATAAATACATATGTACACTAAATAAACAAACATACACGTATATATAAGCATATACAAAAACACACACAAACACACACACAAACACATACACACACACATACACCTACACACACATATATATATATATATATATATATATATATATATATATATATATATATATATATATATGTATATATATATATATATATATATATATATATATATATATATATATATATATATATATACCTATAATATATATATATATATATATATATATATATATATATATATATATATATATATATATATATATATACACATACACAAACACACACACACAAACACACACACATGTCACATGATTAACACTTTTGTGTAATTTTTTTAATTTAATTTAAATAAGAACTAATTAATATAAATTTGGAAAAATTAATTTTTTAAACTCCAACACTTCCATTTCTACAATAAACAACTACTGCGAAGTAAAAGTTCCCAACATTCAAAACATAATGAAATCCATATTTCAGGTAAGCTTTAAGCGCGATTCGAATTGACGTCCAATTCTTTTTCCACATTCAATCGTTTCCCCGCGATCGATACTGACAAGACGTCTTCCGCAGATTCCTCGAGGGCCGTCAGTCACCTCAAGTCGTGCGACTGACGTATTAAATTAGGTTAGCTTTCAAACAATCTCCTTAAATTTAAACTTCGCTTAAACGGATTTGGGGAATGTTCCAATGTGAGAAATGGCAATTCCAGCAGAACAATAAATACGTTATTCACATGAGTTCTTTCGTCAATACAAAAATTCCACCACAATATTTTTTGAAGGAAAATTTGTTTATTTTATTATTATCATTGGAATAAATTATTAAGAACAATGTGATTAATTGGTTTTGCCATCTTATGTATAAATGAATTTATTCTTAATATTGAGGTGAAGTGTGCGGGCATCTTAATAAATTAACCTTTAATTAACAAGCAACACTTTATATATAAAATATGCAATTCTTGAGAAATAAGAATCACTTTAAGTTCTGTATATGGTACACCGAGATCCATATTCTTTCATTAATTGATTCGCCAATAACGTTTATCATTTTTGGTAATATCTATAATTTTTTATTAATGATTTTCTAGGTTAAATCGATTGTGATACGTGTTTTTGAAAAGTATGCGGAATGCAACACGTGTCAATAGAATTTAAGGAATGGTGGTATTATCAAATAAAACATAAATTAAAAATTCACATTCTTCTTAATCTAGGTTGAGATATTAATAGAAAGAGACGCTTCAGTGGACAAAGATTTGGACATAGGAACTTAAAATATTGTTAATAACCTGTTTTGAAAAATAATATTTTTAGTAAAATAATGCATTTTAAATGTCTGTGAAATTAAAAACAAAAAGGGTGTAAATATAATAAAATAAACAAGAATTACATGTCCACGTTCGATAATGCCGAATCAATAAATAATATACATAAATGGATATTATTTATTGATTCGGCATTAACTTTGTGAAATAATGTGTTGATTTTTTTTATTAAACACTTGTAACAAACTACTAAATGAGTTTTATTTTTATTATACACGTCTAGTTTCGAAAACTTAGATGAAATAGGTGAAAATTAAAACTGTAGATAAAACAACTGTAAGTTTTCGAAACTAATTTGATACTAATTTTATACTTTCCATCTCGAAGAGGTCATATAACTTTGTTCCTTTCTCGCATAAGAAGAACTCAATTCAACATTGTCATGTACCAGTATAATACACTACATTAACGTGCTATACGTGACGATCTACGAATGTTGAATATCACAGATATAGAATATTGAATATTGTAGATATTGATTGAGATTATCGAAGTCTGTACTATTTGGTTTGAAAATTGGCAAACTCGGCAACGGTTGATCACAGGTCAGTTGCTGAATATTCGGTTATGACACGTGCATGAATTGTTTTCCAATAATCCGCGTAGTATATCATTTGGTGATGTATGGTATGATGGTGTATTCAGAGACACAGGTAAACACTATGATTTTCTGAAAATGTAACTAATTTTAACACACTAAGAGTTTTTTTAGCTGTTTTTAGAGAGAAAGTTTCCATAGGGAGAAAAAGAGAGAAATAGAAAGTGTGTGTGTGTGTGTATGTGAGTGTGTGTGTGCGTGAGACACAGAGAGATGAACTTAAATACTATCTGATACGGCTTTCGTGATAAAACATTTGGTTTGAATTATTTTTGTTAACATCTCAATATAGTTGAAGAAGAATATGGAAGTAAATTTATTAGTATTAAAATATAAAAATTGTGTCTCGACTGAAAATAAGCATCTTTCTAATATATTATTAGATTAAAACCAATATTTTTAGCTTTTCCATTTTATTTTTATTTGACCAGTGACCGGTCAAATAAAAATAAAGTGGAAAAGCTAAAAATATTGGTTTTAATCTAATAATATATTTAAAATGCAATTCCATCACGAAGTGTCAGTAGATAATATAAATCCATTAAAAAATAAGCATCTTTCGTTTTTAAACGAAGGGAAGATATCATTTCAATACTTACGCTCTGGCATTTGGCTGGTTTAAGTGATCGCTTTATACACTGGTATAACGTTCATCATCCTGCCCATTATTCAAAATCAATATTGCATCAATTATAAAGGTTGTATATATGAAATTTTGTAAGATTCCTATCCTACATTGTTTAAATTTTCTATTACAAACATATAAAAAAATAAATATATATATATATTTATATATATATATGTATATATATATATATATATATATATAATATATATATATATATATATATATATACATATATATATATATATATATATATATATATATATATATATATTTATATATATATATATATATATATATATATATATATATATATATATATATATATATATATATATATATATATATTTATATACATATAGAACCCTTTAAAATTTCTGAGACAGAATGTCTGTTGTAAATTTCCATGTTCGTAGTGGATGGCTATAAAATCATGCTTTCTTCCCTGAAATGTGGCCGTAAAATGTCTCCTTTGTATTCTGCTCAAATGACGGGGAAGAATGATGACTGACTCGACTTTACGATACAAATAAGCTTTACGTGTACCGGGCCAATGGATGCATTAAGAGATAAATTACTTTTTGAGAGAAATGTTATGCATCTATTTTCATAATGCTAACAATAGAAACGATTTTACAAATTGATTTAAAAATGGGAACTTTTCAAAAAGACAATAAAAAAAAGTATATCGCTGAAAAATATCCACGGAAAAACATCAAATTAGACTTTCATCCATGGTATTTTATCACATGTTTTTCTTTTTTTGTGAGCTTTATCGGATATCAATGTTATTTATAAAATAACATTGATATCCGATATTTGTTATAAAATTATCCTTTTTCTGTTTAATAACCAATCCAAAATTGTAGGAAAAAATGAAAAAAATGTGGAAAAAACCATAATGTTTTTATTGTATTATATGTATAAATTGCATTGATTCACAGGTCAGTCCAAAACAAAATTATAGGTATACTTGACAAAATATTTAAAGTTTCATATATTTATCATTTATAAGTGTTGACAAAAGAGCTATTTAAAAATAGCTATTATTAATTATCGAGTTAGACTAAATTTTCACTAGTTTTCATTAGTTAATTACTTTAAACTTTTATTCCTTACCTCACATAAAGTGTTTTATTTTTATTTTCAATAAATATTATTAAAAATGATAAGTTATTCTTTTCTGTTTTTTGTGATTGGATCCTGTTTCTGTTATTATATATGCCTACATATGTATTTTTTATTAACATAAATTGTATACATTTATTTAAATCACAATTTTAAACGTATTTTTAAAAAAAAATTGCAGAGACCAACCAAGCCACCTTATGTGTCTTGTCGGTGGAGTTGTTTTTGTATACATTTTTTTTTTGATTTTAACGATTTGAACATAATGTACACAAAAAAAAAGAGAGATAAATTTTCATAAAATTAACTCTTCATCATTCACCCATTCCTTTATTTTACCTTTGTTCCACATTTTATTTTGACCTCTAACATCCGTCGGCAACAAATTAAAAATCTAGAATTTTGCGCTGTTTACATTTTATGAGACTATTGAAAAAAATTGAGGAATTAGTCCACAATAAACCATAGTTTATAGTTGATATTATAATTTATAGCTTACCCTAGCCGGTTTGTTTTCCACTCAATAAGGTTAAGGCTGTAATATAGATATACAAAATATATTAACACTCATAAATCTCGCCGTAATAAACATTATGATAATCCCTACAGCCGACCCTGTATTTCCTTTCAGTGTTTCCAATCCCAGCCCCCCGCCCCCGCACCTTTAACCTTTCCTTCCCTTTTCACTCCTAAATGATGAAGGTATCGAACAACGAACATAATTTGATAACGACCGGACGCTTAGAGAATTGAAACAGGTGAATTTTTAATAAATATAAATCTGTGGAAAATATATGGGGCAGGATTAACAATGAAATTTAATATACTCTATTTTGTAGAGTAAAAAATAAATGTTATTTAATGCTTTTATAGTACTCGCTTACACGATTACATCCATAGTAAAAAAATAATATAGCGTAAGTTATCTTCTTTTTATAAGATTTTAGTTTTGTTCTGGCATTTCTCGGCGGAAGTGAACTTTTTGTAGTAAAATAAAAATCAAATGTTTTTTTTCCTGTCATTTAATTCGACCAGTTGCCGGGTTTAGTCGTTACCTACATCCTCAGATTGGTGAGACAATAGTTTGACGTCGTTAACGACGAAACCCGGCTACTGGTGAAATAAAATAAAATATAAATATCTTTTTTTTTTCATTGTTGGTCTTTGGTCGTTGTCGTTGATGTGATTTACAACCACTGTTAAGAATAAAGTATGAATTCGTGATAACAAATTTCCATACAATCCATCAATTTAAAGAGACATCGATATTCTCTCTCCTCACCATCACAGTCCGATAAAAGAACCATCGTTCAATTGATCTGGTTCTAGTGGATCATACAAATGATAGAGATCCACTCTTTTGGATTTTTAAAATGACCGGATCTAAACAAGCTCTTCTTCACTGATTAACGATCATACAAATCTTTCCAAAAAAATTCTGTTAAGTTGGAAGGTGTTGTGCCAACTAACAAATTCCTCAATATCCTTTGCGATTTTTATATTAAATCAAATAAAAAGTTTAAACTTTGATTTATTTTACATTTTTTTGTATCTTACTCATCTTACTCATTTTACTCATTCACTGATTTATTTATTTATTTTCATTTATGTACACAACAATTTTCATCATATATTGCACAAAAACATATATATCATAAGTTATTCAATGAACACACACACACATACATATACGTACGTATACATACATACATGCTTGTATATGAACAGGTCGATAAGATGTCTTCGACATTTTACTCATAATGTGGAAAATCACAATATTAACATAGGGAATATTCGAAAGGAAGTACATAATAATGCAATCAATGCTCGAGCATTCAGTCACCCGGAAATGTCTACATTAAACTTCCCCATAATGCTCTGGTCCATATTATGATCCTGTTCCTGGAATATTGTACAAAAGCTACCGTAGTTGCCCGAACTGAGTTATATAGTACAATCCATATCGAGTTACATGCAAGCTACGTAATTTGTACGACAACTGGATTCGATTCTGCATTCATCGTAAATTGTAAAGGGTCTTGAAAATCTGGAAATATCCGTGGATTTCATTTAATAATATCTTTTAGGAGAAATGAATATATGTTTTGAATATATAAACAAATAAAATTATTATTTAAAAGTGTATTTCGACAGAAACAATGTTTTAAAGGGTCTATAAGTGACCTTTTAGCTTATTTAAATTTACAATTAAAATAAATATTTTCAAATATTTTTTTCCAAATTAGTATTATTAAAAAAAAACTTTACATCATCTCTTTCACTTATTAATTTTTTACATTCAAAATTTACCAAATCAAAATTCTATTTTTAAAACTCAATTTAAACTCAATAAAACATTAATTCGAGTCATTAAAGAACAAATCTTAGGGAAAAGCGATTAGCGTCATGGTGGCTATTTTATTTATGTAAAAAAAATTATAGCAACAAATCCATTATACATACAATGCATGAAAAATAAATAATATGTTTTATTTTGTGAACCTGTTGAAAGCTGGCTAGTTTGACGAAAACCCTTTTTTTTTAAAGCCTCTTCATGGATTCCTTGCTTTTCATATCTTCTACATCCTTTTGATATCAACAATTTTTCTGGATAAAATGGAGCTTTTAGAACGCACGTGCCAAAAGCTAAAACAACTGCCATCAAATTCGATTTTTTTTTATAAAATTATCAACGAAAATAATTAGACTTTGAAAACAAGGTTAAGTTTATGCCATTTTCTGTAGGTACTTAAGGTAATTCAAAAGGCGTCAGTTTAAATGTTAGTTCTTGTTAAATTACAACTTATAAACTCATTTGTCGATTATTTATCAACTAAATGAAATACACAAGGTATCAGTATCTCAAAAATTACCGGGCAATTACAGGTTGAAGACGAACCATTCAACTTATTTTCTTTGTTTTTAAACACAACTAATCGTTTAGCTTTTTGATATCTCAATATGGATGAAGAAGAATAAAGATGTCTGGGTAATTACAGAGCTTATGACCTGTCATAGGCTGGTTAAGTGATAACTTTACACGTGTAACATTCACCATTCTACCCATGATTTAACAACCACACTACACAAAATTTTAACTCATACATATATCATAAATTTCATGACGCTTTTTGTTTGAGTTCACGGGGACCATCTATGGTTGGCAATAGAAAGCTTTTATTTACTCTCTTATAAAGAGACTCTTTTATTTATGATGTATCCAAAATCCGTACCGGATTATTAGTTTAGGTCGAATTAAATTAGACCCATAAATACGTGAAATAAAATAAAAAAATTAATATTCTCAATATTAGAATTATTTAAAGCATTTACTTTGTGAGTCATTTTTACTTGTTTTTTTTAATGTTAGTAATATTTTTAATAAAAAATTAATAATAACAAAAAATTTTAATCATATTTTTATGTCTCCGGTAGATATAAAAATCTCGTTGAGTGGTTATATCCTAATATTATTAACATTAAGTTAAAAAAACAAATAAGTTTAAAAAAAAATTGTTTAATGAACATTAAATTGGTTTCAAATAATTGTTTTACATATCGCTCACTCCTTTCAAGAACGTCATAAATGAAAAAACTCGATTTTTCAGGAGAACGTTTTTAATGTTTAAAAATATAACACAATAAATTAAAAATAAATATCAAGCCACTTATTGAACTTTTTGCTGTGCAACAGATCTTTTTAGGTAAAACCTGAAGGTTTTTTCTCTATTTGAAAAATATTTAGTATATTTAAAAAAAAAAATTAAACGATAAATTTTCTTCAAAATGCAAAAACAACATTTTTTGCCCTGTAGCGGGTAAATATTAAGTTAAAAATATGCCTCTTTAGTTGGGATACAGTACATTTTCTGGGCATTCCGAAAACATGCACAACTGAAAATTGACGATTTTTGATTTATGACGTTCTTGAAAGGAGTGAGCGATTTCATTGATTGTTAGGTGTGAAAATACCAAAAAGTATTAAAGGTAGAAAGTAATCATTATAAATGTTCCAGATTGGTTGTAAGAAAAATAATGTATATTCTCTCTGTTTGATTGGAAAACTTCCATTCTCCAAACACAAATTCCCCGCAAAGAACAACTACGAGGATAAAACGTTATTTTTAAGTTCCATCAAAGCGCATCTTCGTGGTTCTGGACTTTTAAATTTCAGTGAAACTTTCCGCGAGAGCAACTTTTGTAGATTTGCTCTTACTCGTTACGTTATGGAAAACATTTTACATTTTTCAATCACTAAAATGAACGTGAATTTAGAAGGAAAAAAACCGTTTAGACATTCAAAGTAAAACTTTTTGGACGATAGTTGTAAAAACTATTTATTTTGTTATTAATTGTAAGTACAGGTAAAATAATACATTCAACAGTCATAAAAATTAATCTGAATTCTTATTTTTTGACATCTCATCAAAGATGAAGAAGAATATGGAAGTCTGGGCATTTACGGGGCTGACGACCGTCATAGGCTGGTTTAAGTGATCACTTTACACACGTGTAACATTCACCAATTCTACCCATTATTGACAACCACACTACTCAAATTCTTGGAAGTTCTATATATATGAACCAATTTAGAAACCTTGTTCTTGAATCACTAGAACTTCACTAGAGACATCTATTGGTGAGATGTAAAGAAGCTTTTTACTAAGCAGAAACTCTTATATTAGTATGTGAGATCCGAATTAGTGATTCAAGAACAAGGTTTCTAAATTGGTTCATATATATAGAACTTCCAAGAATTTGAGTAGTGTGGTTGTCAATAATGGGTAGAATTGGTGAATGTTACACGTGTGTAAAGTGATAACTTAAACCAGCCTATGACGGTCGTCAGCCCCGTAAATGCCCAGACTTCCATATTCTTCTTCATCTTTGATGAGATGTCAAAAAATAATATGAAAATAACTCCTGTAATTGGAGATAATCCAGATTTTGTGAACAAGTATTTGGACACACTCAAAATGATGTAAATCTGAATTCTGATAGTGGTAACGGTCTATTTACTTTTCGATGGTGTTGGTACATATTTTGAAATAAAATATATATTATTGGATCTTAGGTTATTTGTCAAAATAAAAATAACATGTTAATAGACTTTTTTAATTTTATCTCGTGATGGGTAAGAATTGAACGTGTAACTTTTGCTTGGAATTATGAGAAATTTTCTTTAGGAGAAGCTTTCAAAAAATATTTGCTATTTACAGTATTTTATCTAAGGATACATTTTTTTAACTTAAATGAATAACTCATGAAACCACTCACGGTTTTTTTGGCTTATGTGGTTAATCCATTTAATATTATTTTCTAAAAAGTTCTTTGGTTATTAATTGAATCATAAAAAAAGTAAAATGCATAACCAATATAACTACTCACTGTGATCTCGTTTGCTCCTTTGCAAGGATAAAACCATTTAAAATCGTCTACTACAAAATTCTTAAATTCCTCTTAAAATCCTCAAAAATATAGTTTAATATACATTTTAACGCATGTTATTTACTCGTTGTGCTTATTTGCAAGGTTTAAATCATTAAAAATGGTATTTTAAAAATTTCATAGATTAAATCTCGAATCACCAAAAACATATTATCGTAAACAACCGATGTGACCACTCGCCGTATTTTTATTTGCTCACTTGCAAGGGTTAATTAATATAAAATTGATATACTACAAAGTTCTCAAATAGTTCAAAATATCGTAGAAATATATTCCATAGTATCACTTACTGTGTTTTCATTCGCTCATATGCAAGCGTTATTTTTCGTTTGTGTTCTATGAAAATGTAACTTTGTTTTTCTTCTTTACTTTCTGCCTTTCTGGCCATACTAAAGACTTGCAATAAATAGCGAATGTATTTGGCATCTGGATAATTGATTCCGAAGGGCCATTAGGGTTACCGATGGCTTTATCTAGAAACCTGTTAGCGTTACCTAATAGCTCCCCTTAATGGGAAGGTAAATAATTAAGGACCGATTGATTATGGCAAAAAGCATTACAAATGTAAGCAAATCCTCTAACCCTTCACCTTAGTTACGATGAAACAAATTTATTCTCGATAGTATTAATATTTAAAGCATTTACTTTGTGGTTAGTCATTTTTACTAATTTATTTTTTTTATAAATCTTAGTAATATTAGTACATAACCACTCACCGAGATTTTCATGTCTACCGGTTTCGAGACGTACCCGTCTCTTCTTTAGGACAATAACTACCACTGCGTGCAAACAATACTACCCTTCTCTACCATAGCACTATTAACACACTTAAAACTACACAAAATGTTTAACACATGCGATTTTTGGTCAACCCGAAGACCAACATGCACTAAGGGATACAGCAAAAACATGCGTTAAGAGCCAAACGATGGAGAGATAGCTGGTCTTCCACCTCCCAGGAGCAAACCGGAGAATGGCAGGATATAGTCCTTAAAAAAATAGAAGAAGAAGTATACGTATCAACAGAGTATTTGGACACATTAAAATGTAGTAAATAATAATAATAAAATTTCAAACTCGTTATTGATTGAGGGACTCTGATAATAATAAATTATGTAAATAATACCTACTATTATAACTAAGCAAGTAAGTACTACGGGTCATACAATTATTCAAACCGATTCTCCTCAGACCGACATTGTACAAGGTTCTGGTTAGAAACGGTCGATATTCTAAGGATTTACGTAGTATTGTTGTGCCACTGAACGCATGGAGGGTTAACATAAAGTTGGTTTAGCCTGAAGGATTATACACTGACATTTGTAAACAACAAACTCGTAATGGATTAACGACGTGTCATATTGTTTAGCTGAAAATTAAGTTACATGTTCCTTTATATCACCCCAACACGTTTATTTAAAAGCTTATTTAAAAGCTCATTTAAAACTTGAAATTTGTTATTTATTGTATACTCGTATGTTAATATACCATGTTATTTTTGTTTGTATTATTTCAATAATGTAACCTGATAAATTAATTTATCAAAAACTTTTATTAAAAATTCAATTTTTAAGTAACATATCTTTAAAGTAAATTAAATAATTAACCGTAACACTGCTTTCCCACAGGGGTAAACAGAGAACATAATGGCATACCATAATATATTTACACACAATCTTCGCGTCTTCCACATTCATGCAGCTATTCGTACATACCCGCTGATTATTACGGCTCCTGACGTGACCATTTTAAAGGTTTTTAAATATTTGATGATACCAAATTTTCCTCGGTCTTCCTTTTTTCAAATATATTAACCTCATTTTTTCTTTGTTATTTCTTCAGTTACTCGTTTTACCAGTTGTTTGATTTTTCTTCGGTCGAAACGGTGTCTAATAATAAATTTATCGGTAAGCTGTAGACCCAAATATTGATTTAGTAAAACTATGTAGGTATATCATTTTTAATTAAAGTTTTACTTGGTTATTTATTTACTTGGTAAATGAACCCCTATTTCATAAAATCTATTGTGATACGTGTTTCGATGCATTCCGCATCATTTTCAAAAATGATGTGGATTATAAGAAAAAACATGAATTCAAAATTGATAGATGTCACAAAGTGACTTTCGACTTAATTCATGAAAACATTTATTTCATTTTACAATAAAAATGCCTCGAAAATTATTAAAACTATTGTAGTTTTATCATTGATAATACAAGTTTAAGTAAATAATTAGAACTTCTAATATAATAAATTACTTTGCGAGTTTATTATTTAAACATTCCCAAAAGCATTGAGGGCATACGGAAGCCCAGAGATACGGACATTGTTCTCAATACACACAAACGTATGTAGTATGAAGTGGTTTACACGACGGAAACATGTAAATTCACTCACCTCACGAGCCAGCCAATTCAGATAGTCCCCCGGGAATACAACTTGGATAGAAATACGAATCACTACACATTTATTTGGGAAAACGAATATTAAATTAAATTAACTGATAATTCCAACACAATATTTTGAGAAAATTAAGGGGATATTCGCAAACACAGAATTCTTTTCACCGGTGACTGCCAGGGAGGTCACATATCAGTTCACGCCCGATTTTTTTAAATAATGAAAATTAGAAAATTCTTGTTTTTTAGAATACTCGTATATAGAGAAAAAATATTTTTACTATTTTTTTAACTCCTTATCTTTTAATAATTCTTTTATTTTCAAAACTATAGAATTATTTGGAATAAAAATTTATTTTTTCAACGTGAAAACGGCGTTTTAAGAAAAATATATAAGATTATTACGTAAAATGTTACTTGGATTTAGAGATATAATATTTTGAGTGAGTCCAAATCTTCGTTCACGAATGTGGGTTTTGTCCACGTAGTTATTGATTGTAAATGAGAACATTTGTTTTTTACCACTTGAATTATATTTGTGGCATTTTTCCAAAAGGTTAGAATAAGTTTAATTTAAGGTTGGATAAATTTAATTTGAGCTAAATTAAGATAGCAAATAAGATTAGTTTAAGTTAAAGTCGTTAATATTTTTTTTTATTAAATTAATTTAAGTATATTTTGTTAAGAATTTTCTTTCATCAAACATTCCCAAGGTATATCAGCTTGATAAAGTGGGCAACGTCACAGTTTTTTCAACAGTTTTTTAACCGCTAATGTAGGATTACCCTTTCAACATAACAGCAATACGCATAATACTAATTATTGCTCATAGGGGACAGCGTGCTTGTTGAACATCTTGACAGCTGAAAAAATATCGTAAACCCACAAGCATTGTGAAATTAAACATATCAGAAATGAAAAATATTCTATTTTTTTTTCCATTCGACCAGTGCAACACGCGTCTTGGTAAATAAGGTATAGCTAGTCATAAATAAATAAAAACGGAATTTTATTACAATATTTTAAAATATTTCATAAATATTTTTGGAATTTAAAGGGCGTTCATTTCATAAAATTCGCGAGTTTAAATGTTTTACTTACTGATGCAAAAGGCAAGCTTATTCTCCAACTAGGCGAGAATGAACCTTTTATATTAAGATCTGTGTTATGCAATAAAGAGCTTGGGATACAGGAAATTGTACAAAATGTATGCTAAAGTGATATGGAAAATGTAACCACAACGTTTAATTCTCCTCTCGTGGCTGCTCTCCTGGGATTCTAACTAACAAATAAAAATGAACATGTATTCAACAATTTGTATCACGCCACAGGCACACGTTTTAAAATCACCGCTTTAATAAACTCGTGTTGAAATGTGGACATTTTGCTTTTTGTTATAAAATAAAATGTTATAAAATAAATACAAATCCTTGTCTGTGATAGTCGTTTATTCTCTGTCTGCATTTTTATTTAACTAGAGGTTTATCTTAAATAATAAAGTGAAAACAGCTGCGTAATACCACTTTTAAGTTTATCCATGTAAACACGATTAGTTTTGAGCACTGGGATGTTTTCATACACATATGAAAATACAATTTTTCATTGATGACAACATTTGTAGCTCTTGAAACTAGTCGTATTCATATTACATTATTTTTTGACATCTCATCAAAGATGAAGAAGAATATGGAAGTCTGGGCATTTACGGGGCTTACGACCGTCATAGGCTGGTTTAAGTGATCACTTTACACACGTGTAACATTCACCAATTCTACCCATTATTGACAACCACACTAATCAAATTCTTGGAAGTTCTATATATGAACCAATTTAGAAACCTTGTTCATGAATCACTAGAACTTCACTAGAGACATCTATTGGTGAGATGTAAAGAAGCTTTATACTAAGCAGAAACTCTTATATTAGTATGTGAGATCCGAATCCTGGATTATAATCACACACATGAGAAACGTCAGAAAATACCATTTTCATTTTTATTATTAAGCTTATAATTTGACCAGATAATTTATTTACAACATTTTGAGTGTGTCCAAATACTTGTTCACAAAATCTGGATTATTTCCAATCACAGGAGTTATTTTCACATTATTTTTTGACATCTCATCAAAGATGAAGAAGAATATGGAAGTCTGGGCATTTACAGGGCTTACGACCGTCATAGGCTGGTTTAAGTGATCACTTTACACACGTGTAACATTCACCAATTCTACCCATTATTGACAACCACACTACTCAAATTCTTGGAAGTTCTATATATATGAACCAATTTAGAAACCTTGTTCATGAATCACTAGAACTTCACTAGAGACATCTATTGGTGAGATGTAAAGAAGCTTTTTACTAAGCAGAAACTCTTATATTAGTATGTGAGATCCGAATCCTGGATTATAATCACACACATGAGAAACGCCAGAAAATACCATTTTCATTTTTATTATTAAGCTTATAATTTGACCAGATAATTTATTTACAACATTTTGAGTGTGTCCAAATACTTGTTCACTAAATCTGGATTATCTCCAATTACAGGAGTTATTTTCACATTATTTTTTGACATCTCATCAAAGATGAAGAAGAATATGGAAGTCTGGGCATTTACGGGGCTTACGACCGTCACAGGCTGTTAAGTGATCACTTTACACACGTGTAACACAGCCTATAACGGTCGTAAGCCCCGTAAATGCCCAGACTTCCATATTCTTCTTCATCTTTGATGAGATGTCAAAAAATAATGTGAAAATAACTCCTGTGATTGGAGATAATCCAGATTTTGTGAACAAGTATTTGGACACACTCAAAATGTTGTATTCATATTATTAAACTCAAAAGTAATGTTTTACAGGTGTTTTTATTTCGTTTATTAAAACGATAATTTTATCTGAAATAATTAAAAATATACAAAAACCTGTGTATATAATGTGTATTTATCAATTATGTGCATAAAAAATATTTCATTGTTTCTTCAAACATGTGAGATCTGTTTGTACCAGTGTATTTTTAAACATGATTTCTTTTAAATCATTCTTGGTGCATTTTACAGGACAATAATTAAGTTTTCATATATTTGTTCAAAATGAAAAAAATACTAAAAGTCTTAAAGAAATAAGTATTCGAAATAAATATTATAGTCAAGGTGAAAAAGGGTGCGACGTTGACGTATGAAGTGTGCGCTTGGTTTCTTTAGTGATACTTAAAATAACTATTTATGAAGGCGATAAGAGTACAAAAACTCAGGTCTAGTTTTTTTTATAAAAATAATAAAATGAATCCAATGAAAGCATTCATGAAATGTCATTTTAGGTCATATTTTTCTTATTCAGAGAACTTGTAAGCACTGTAAGGCTTTGACTGCAAGTTCCCGCCGTCTCATATAAAGTCTATTCAATTTAAAATGAATCGATTTTTCTGCATGTTGTCGTCTACATATCAGTCTTTCTAAACCTTTTTACATAGGCACCTTTTAAATAATGTAGAGTATATTGGAGAAATAATACATTGCGATCAAATATTGAAATCGCTAAGTACACAAAAATACACATACATGTTGTAAAAATATTAGGAAGTTAAAAAGTGGCGGGATCATATTGAACAGATTGATTATAATAGTAATAAATTTTCAATCCATTTAATTAAATATAAATTGTTAACTGGTGTTTCTTCGTGTACTTAAATTATTTTTAAAACGTTTATACTATCCCTTTCCCTTACCCCAATGATGCAAAGGATATTAGTATGAGTATCAGTTATACGAAGTTTTACGAAGTAGATTTTAGAATCGGTAATTTCGTAGGATACAAATGAAAGTAAATGAAACACTTTAGGCTAAATAACATTTTGCTATGTAAGAAAATTAATGAAAGACAGATAGTTGTATTTTACAAGAAAAGAAAAAACGTCTTGCTATAGTCAAAGTATTAAACAGTTAAGTACTGTTTATCTAAGAACTCAACAATCAAACATATTTTAGGTGGGATGTTGTTCTAATGAGTAACGTCCTCTCGTTAGAGAATAGTAACTGCATAAAAAATCAGGTTTTATTTTCTAACTGCAGTTTCACTCAATATAGTATACATACTACGTTATATATTGAATATACATTTAATATAATGAATATTTTCGGAGTGCCTTTTATAAAATTTCATGTCTCCCGATTGAGGATCACTGGCATAGTATATATGGTTTCTCGGAGCGCAGTTTGCTTTGTGAAAATCCTTAGTAAAATATTTCCAGTGCAAACGCCTTTTGCACACGTAACGAGCTAACCAAGGGCACATTACACCCCCTCCAGGGGTGTTCTTAGACAGATTCTTGTACCAGCAGAGTACACTCTCAAGTAGAGAATACCATTCAGGTGAACAAGTAATTTTAATAAATTTCATCTTAATGTTACATCTCTCGGAAGAATGCTCGACATCATCAACATCCTTTTCAAAATTCAATTATTCTCAAAACGAGATGAGACTATTTTATGCATCGTCAAAGTATTGCGAGTTTTGAATAAACTCACAATATTATTTCATTCATATTTTATATATCGCTCACTCCTTTCAAAAACGTCATAAATCAAAAATCGTTTTATTTCATTTTTATTAATTTCAAAAATAATTTTCAGTTTTGCATGTTTTCGGAATGCCTAGAAAATGTACTATATGAAAGCAAAAGAGGCATATTTTTAACTTAATATTTACCCGCTACAGGGTAGAAAGTGTTGTTTTTGCATTTTGAGGAAAAGGTGTTGTTCAATTATTTTTTTCAAATATGCTAAATAGTTTTCAAATGGAAAAGAAACCTTCAGGTTTTACAAAAAAAGTTCTGTTGCAAAGCAAAAAGTTCAATAAGTTTGAAAGTAAAAAATTCAATAAGCTTGATATTTATTTTTAATACATTGTATTATATTTTTAAACATTAAAAACTTTCTCCTGAAAAATAGAGTTTTTTGATTTATGACGTTCTTGAATGGACTGAGCGATTTGAAATATTTAATTTTTTAAGCATTTACTTTTAGGTTCGTTATTTTACTTTTTTATGTAGAAATGTTAGTAATGTTAGTAAACCCGCTCACCAAGATTTCCGTCTTTCGGTTTCGAGACGTACCCGTCTCTTCGTCGGGACAATCACTATAAACAAATAAAACTAAACGTCACTACACAATATACAAAATGTTAATCACATGCGTTTTTGGTCGACCAATGTGTGATTCATATTTTATGTAGTTGTAAGTGTGTGAATAGTGCTATGGTATACGGTGTTTGAAAATGTTACTGAATGCAAAGAAACACGTGTCACAATAGATTTTAAGAAATAGTGGTATTTACCAAGTAAAATTGATATAAAATGGATAATTTTTACCACAAAGTGACTGCGAATCAATTAATGAAATCCCATTGTATTTGTTATTATGTAAATGATGAAATAAATCAAAATGTTCTCTTTAATAACTTAAAAACACCAATATACTAAATTTTAAAACAATGAAGATTCACAATTAATATTAGCTATAAATAAAAAAAATCATGTGGCCACATGATTTTTATTGTTGTTTTTTAGGACGAATCCATTTAAAATTGTGCATGTTTTAAATACTTTTCTTACATTGAAATATTAAATGTTGAAATCAAACACATTTTTTGAGTCAACGTAATTGTATTCAATTGTTAAAAACACACTCAAATAAATTTTGTGACATTTGTTTCGCCTTGTTTCGGCATTTTCAAACGAATATCTTAATGTGTGAATTTTACAGTGTTTTTTTTTACAGTTTTAATAATGAGATATGATTTCAGACTTATGTAAGCTGTGCTATTAACCCGAATTACGCTAAATGTGATCAAGGTCGCATCAGCTGGGGAATCTGCGTTAAACTGATGACTGATCATATAATGAATTTGACTGCAGAGAAGCGATTTGTCCATCCGTAAAATTGGCTGCGATCAGTAGTTGGCCCAGTTACCACGGCTGACCGAAGTCTAAACGTTTTGGGGCCTTTTGGTTATATCTGGTAATACGCATGGTCGGGAAGAGCGAACTAAAATAGAAGGGAAATCAAATTTGCGATATGCACATTGGTACGATTCAAATTATGTTGTCAGTTTACGAATTGGTGCTAGCGATACACTTTTATAAAGGTAGGACAACTTTTCTATCATTAATCCGAGGGCAAAAGTCTTTATAAACAAGATTCTGAATACTTACACCTACTGTTTTAGGTTTTTTTTACATTAAATTAATGTACAACATTTTGAGTGTGTCTAAATACTTGTTCACAAATCCGGATTGTCTCCAATTATAGGAGTTATTTTTCATCTTATTTTTAGACAATGTTTCAAAATTGGTTTGTATATATATATATATATATAACTTCGAAGAATTTTAGTATTATGGTTGTCAATAATGGGTAGAATTGGTGAATGTTACACGTGTGTAAAGTGTTAAATCACTTAAACCAGCCTTTGATGGTCGTCAGCCCCGTAAATGCCCAGACTTCCATATTCTTCTTCATCTTTGATAAGATGTCAAAAAATAATATTAAATTAATGCATTTACTTAATTTTCACGGAAACACGTGAGAAACGTTGGTATCAGAAGCATGTGTAAGACGGAGGATATCGTGAGGCGGGGACGACAACGAAGTCGATACTGGAATGGGCATGTTAACAGAATGTGAGAAGACAGGCTTCCACGTATTGCCCTTCAAAGAAACTGTAAAGGGCATAGACCACCAGGCAGACCTCTAAAAAGGTGGAGATATAGCTGGCAGTCAACATTCCAAGTCACAGACAGATCGGCTGTCCAAATTTAAAACACAGTAAGAGAATTTTTTTGTAGTACGTTTTTTTTGCATTTATGGACTAAGTAGACTCTACTTAGTCCAAAAATGCAAAAAAAACGTACTACAAAAAAATGTCCCTTACTGTGTTTTAAATTTGGACAGCCGAGATCATAAGGATGTATAAAAAAGAAGAGGAAGAATACTTCATTTACAATACTTATAAAATAAGTCTGCCTCCGTAGTGTAATGGTCAGCACGCTCGGCTACCTTTCTGGAGGTCCCGGGTTCGATTCCCTGGGGGGGTCAAATAAATATAAGTGATTTTTTCACTGTAATATTTATTCAATATTACCCTGGACTGGACCTGAAGCGGAGGGCTGATCGCCTTTCCTTCATGTGTAAAAACGATCAAGATAACACTGCGTTATATGACGCAGTGCCCTATACACCATTGGGGTGCGGATATGGGTTTTTTATTATTATTTATTATAAAATAAACACTTCGAATATGTTCTAATCTTGAAAAAGTTAGGTTGATTAAGTTATTTTGTATGAAAGTAAAACATTTTGTTGTTTGATCAAAATTTATATCGATGGCAGTGTGTTGTATGATTGTTAGATAAGGTAATAAAAAGTGATAAAGGCTCGAATGGACGTATCTATGGAACTTAAAATCTCATGAATTGATTTGGCAGTCACTTTGTGGTAAAATCGATCTTTTATAAATTTGATTTATTAGTTCAGCATTCACTTTGTGGTAAGACATGATGAAATTATAAATAAAATCACTGGTTTTGGGTTTGAATATAAACCGATAATATTCTGAACCGAAGATAGAAGCATTTGTAGCTTACGAAACTAGTCGTTAAAATAAATATAATTCAAGTGGTAAAAAACGAGTGTTTTCATTCATAAATCTTAATTTCATTTTACTTGATAAATATCACCATTACTTTAAATCTATAGTAAGATCAAATACCACGCTGTTTGATAATAATGTTGAATATATTGAAACACTACAAGTTTTATGAAATAATGGTATTTAGTAAGTAAAATTTGATTTCATATATATTATTAATCATTTTCTTTCCAGGCATCCAGAATATTTTGTTCAATTTGAAATCACTTCCAAAACCGTACAGTACTTGGAGCTTTAGTGCGTTAAACAATAAAAGTGTTTTTTTTGAACGATTAAGTTCGGAAACGACTTGCGAACATGACTTGTTTTCTTGTCTCAGCAGGCGGTTTGGAGAGTAGCTTCTAAATCCAAACCACAGCACGCAACACTATCCTGATGCTCCAAATCTATTCCCCGTGTACAACATAATGTTTACACGTACAAATTACGGTTTAATGTCCGCTTTCGGAACGTGGTTTTTCGTTACCGTGTTATGCCGCCTCACGCACGTTCTCGCATTACATCTCACAAACACATTACGATGAGAATTACACCATCACCCTTTAGCAAACTCGAGCGATAAACTTATATAATTCTGTTTTTGTCTAAAAGGGTGAATTTGAAGTGTGGATTTGATTTTTCAGTTAGACTTTGCCAAATTTACATTGTAAAATGGTATGTTATAAAAACAATAACCAAACAGTTGAAAAAATTACTGAATTTTGCACATTT
The DNA here is from genome assembly GCF_059751285.1 of Brachycentrus maculatus. Classification (NCBI taxonomy): domain Eukaryota; kingdom Metazoa; phylum Arthropoda; class Insecta; order Trichoptera; family Brachycentridae; genus Brachycentrus; species Brachycentrus maculatus. The sequence goes on from NW_028280793.1 coordinate 5,115,831, forward strand.
CTTATATACGTTAAATGATGCTTTGTTTTTAAGCGTTATTTACACAGAGTGAACGATGAATCATTAACAGAGCGTTATTTTATAAATACTTATAGATATCATTGTCTATTTTTTTTAAATTATAGTATCTATGTATAGCTGTAGATGTAATACAAAACACAAGGCAATCAAATAACATAATATCAAATATTTGTAAAATAACATTCTCTTTATCATTCATCGTTCACTTTTTATAATATTACTTAATTACAAATTATCGTTCATGGTACACACAGTGAAAGATGAATGATAAAGAGAGTATTATATTACCGTACGACAAAGTTATAAGCCCTTTTAAAATACAAAATACAAGTTTATTTACAAAATATGTTTAATATCAAAGATTTTTACGATTAATTAAATTTATGTCAAAAATAGTATGTTTATATATTATCTTCTAATCCTTATCGGTACACAATGGTGCTTAGGGCACTGCATGGCATAGAAGCAGGGTTATGTTCATCATTAAATTCACGAAGGAAATGAGGAGGTGGTCAGTTCTGCCTTTAAGGTACCAGCCCAGGGTAAAACTTAATAAATATTAGAGTAAAAAATAACATTTATGTATTTGTTATAACTCTCCAAAAAATCGCGCCCAAGACCTCAAATACTGGGAAATAACTCCAAATGCGAAAATATAAATATTTTATTTTTGTTTTAATATATTTAGTATTTTAGTTTTGGAGGTACTGAGATTTCTTGGTGGAACAGCATTTTACGTAATAAAATATCAACTGTATAGTTTTTTTTACCAATTTCGTAATGTTTGTCCAGTTCACTGGTCCAATAAAGTTAAAGTGTAAAAAACAAAATAATAATTGTTTTATTTTTTCTTTAGTATTGCGAAATATTCATTTTACTCTGCTTATGTGCCTATATGGAACACACGCTACAAAACGTACATGTTTAAATTTTCTACACACAAGGTGTCGTTAAAAATATGTAGAATGAAGAATGCGGATTGCCCCAATAATTCCTCTTCATAATATCTATCAAGAGTTGATATTAACTCGTTACAGCAAATTGTGTCGAGTAACGGATCTTACTGAACAAGTAAAGACCATTAGATTCGTGAATGCTTATACCACTATCGCGGCAAAAATCTCGAGAAACTTGTTTGGTACCCTGATCATGCACGTCGTAAAAATGATACAATAGAGGTTTAAGTGCGACATGAATGCAGCTTTTTTAAACGATCCCTTTTTACTGTACATTTTTCGTTTAAAAAAAAGGGAAATTAGCACTAACGTAATACCTTAAACACATGTGTATATCGCTCACTCCTTTCAACAACGTCATATATCAAAAAACCTGATTTTTCAGGAGATTGTTTTTAATGTTTAAAAATATAATACAATGTATTAAAAATAAATATCAAGCCAATTATTGAACTTTTTACTGTGCAATGCTATTTTTAGGTAAAACATAAATGTTTTTTTTTATTTGAAAAATATTTAGCCTATTTGAAAAAGTAATTAAACAATACATTTTCTTCAAAATGTAAAAACAACCGTTTCTCTCCTGTAGCGGGTAAATATTAAGTTAAAAATATGCCACTCTTGCTGGGATATAGACATTTTCTGGGCATTACGAAAACATGCACAACTGAAAATTGACGATTTTTTATATATGACGTTGTTGAAAGAAGTAAGCGATATGTTTAAAAAATAAATATGGTTATTTCAAAAATCTATATAATTGATTGTTAAGTAACTTAGACATATATTTATAGTCCAGGTGAATTCAGAATTAATTTTTGAAAACGTGGTTTTGATTTTTGGTTTAAGTGTCGCCTTAAATGTCTCCAACCTTCGTGTGTCCACTCCTCGCCTTCCCTTAAACTTGTCCCTGTCCTTACTTTATTTTATTTTATACAATAACGGATAGGCCAAAAAAACTGTCCAGATCATCCCTAGTTAATTATCCACAAACATTATTTGATTTTGATGAAATGTTTATTTTCATAAATATAACTTCTAACACCTATAAAAAATTAAAATATAATATCATTTGCACTAAATTTACGGAAAAACTATAGGAGCTGTAATAAAATTATTAAAAACAAATGAATATCAATATAATAACCTACAAAACAATGCATTTATTTAATTATTGTAGGAGAATAAATTCCGGATATATGTACACCTTACAGAGTCCAGCACCACAAGACATCAAGACATTGTACCCTGCAAACCTAGATAAGATATTTATGGACCAACAAATTTGTTTTACTTATTTTTTCTGAACATGTACCCTGCATCTGTTAGTAACCGTTATAACACATCTTGTAAAATAAATTCCATTTGATACGCGATATTATATACCTTTTGACAAAGAAACCTCAATATTCATAAACATTTGTCAACAAAATATTTAAAATAACAATTTGATAATTCAATTTACTGAGAAACCAAAATCATCTCCAACGTAATACCATATATTAGTGTATTACGTGAGTCAGCATAATTTGCTTGTACGTTTATTTTTTAACCACAAAAATTAAAATGAAATAGTTATTATTTTAATGTTATTCTAAATAATTAAAAAATATTTTTGACTTACGTGAATAGATACTGCAATATTAAAATATGAGAATAACGTTTGTATGTTTTTTTCTCTGCGAAAATAATTTAAACCAAAATAATTAAATCGTTTTATTTGTTTGTTTAAAATTCACGTATATGTAAATTCTTGAATAGATTATGAATATGATTTAAAAAAATAGGTATGTATATGAATTCTCAAATAAATTATAGTCTGCCTATTACGAATTCATCGAATATATGCATATCAATTCACAATAGTCGGTTAACAATACGCTTTTATTGTTGTAAGTATTGCCCACTTGAATTTATCATTTTTCTATGTCACATTTGGTTAAATAATTTCTTTTGAAAATCGATTGGTTCGTGCAACTCAGTTAAACAATTTAATTATGATATCAAGTAAAATTATTTGATATTGCGGTTGAACGTTTCTGGTCGAAATCAAATTTGGTTAGTTTCAACGAATGCCTTGGAGTATTAATAATCACTGCGGTTTGCGCAAACAAGTTTCATTCCCTTTCAATGTATGCATTACTACCATGTATATATATATACCTAATTTATAATTACACGATATGTGAAATGTCGAAAGCCTTTGGCGAAATGAATGGTATTTTATATAATAAGCTTATAATAATTATAATCCTATGACAAAAAAATATATTAAAAAAATTATGTAATAATATATTAACATTTATTTTACGTCCGCCTCCGTAGTGTAATGGTAAGCACGCTCGGCTACCGTTCTGGAGGTCCCGGGTTCGATTCCCAGGGGGGGTCAAATAAATAAAAGTGATTTTTTCACTCTAATATTTATTTAATAATACCCTGGACTGGTACCTGAAGCGGAGGGCTGATCACCTTTCCTTCATATGTAAAACGATCAAGGTAACACTGCGTTTATATGAAGCAGTGCCCTATGCACCATTAGGGTGCGGAAAAGGGTTTTATATATATATATATATATTTTACAATAAATAATAAATAAACTCTACTAATGATAAATCGTACTGTAGTAGAAAGAGCGTTTGGGTACCGTTTCTGATACTGGGTTCAACTCCCAAGGGAATTCAAATAAATATAAACAATTTTTTCTCTTATATTTATTCAGTATGACCTTTGTCTTGTACCAAAATTGCAATATTATCAACATTGCCTCCGTGTACCTAATTGATATTAGAGAAAACTTTTTTTCGATACTTTGCAGTACCCTGTGTAAAATTGAGTGCGAAAAGGAGTCAAAAGTAGAAAAAAAAAGAAAAAGATAATTGCGTAAAGCTTGTATTTTTCCCTGTTGTGTAATAAATAAGTATAGTTTATGAATTGATTTTGTGATTAATTTGCAGAGCTCTATAATTTATATTTTAAATATTAAAATCAAATACTGTAATGACAGTAGCTTGATAATACCCTAACAAGCCGAAACAATTGTCACGATGAAAAAAAAGTTAAACAGCCTAGAACCCTCTTAAAATCAGTGTTTGATTTGAATATTTAAAGTATAACGTGTATAGTTCTCAAAACAAGTCATGTTTACAATTTATATTTGAAGCAATAACTTTGTCATTTTCCATTTTATAATTATTAGACAACTTTTTAAAATCACGATATATTATATTTTTAATGATTTTAAAACAAAATTTTATTTTAATTACAGTCATGTTTGTATTAAAACAACTCAAGTAAGTGGCCTTTCACAATTGTTCTATTTTTGTAGTGAAAGCGCTAAGCTAAAGTCACGATAAACTTATGAAGAGTTCACATTCAAATTCTGAAATTCTGAAAGGGTGGCTGAAAGAGACGGTTTATAGGGGTATCGATTTTATTGACAAAGTTCTATTTGTTGACACAACCTGTGCGGTTCAATTGACCGGACCGTCGTGTACGAGTACTTGCGCCGAGTGTTATGGATTGCTGGAGCTCGAGATTTTATCGTTATAATACATTTTCCTCAGACTTTTATTATTCTTCAGATCAGTTAATCACTATCGTTGGAGATTTACACTCCCAGATATTTCAGTTTTGAACCCGTTCGAGCATTGCGCATTTACGATGCTTTTACAGGATTTTTGTGTAAAATCTTTGGATAAGGGAAACGAGTTTATTTTTATGTCAGAAATTTCAAATCTTCATTCTCACTGAGACATTTTCCCAATCTTCAGATTTTCTAATAGAAATGACCTATTCAGATTAACAGTTCTCGAATTATTCCATATTAAACAGGTTCTAGGCTAGAAATACGCAATGCGGAAACATAGTGCGCACTGTTTAGAATTGAGTGATCGAATCCAAAAAAACAATTAAGTAACTAACGACTTCTTCATGATTCGGATCTGGTTTTTTAATTCGATCCTTCTTTATTGAGTGAAACATATTGGATACAGACATAAGTAAAAAAACGTTATGGGTTATGAATATTAATTTAATGTAGGAAAGAAGTGAATACGATAGTCGGGAAGTGTATTAGTAATTCCCTGAATACTATTGCTTTTTAAAACTCCAGTTCGATACGAGGGAAATTCGTGGAAGTAAACTCATGACTATATAGCCTTATTTTTTTCTGGCTTTCTCAGTGAATTTCTACGAATTCATATTGGCTGTAATGGGGTATCAGAATGCAAGTACTTTATTAACAAAAAGACAAAATAAGCAAACAAAGGTATGAAAATAATGCAGTATTATATTATGTTAAAACGTTTTATTTAACGTCTTGGTAAAAATGAATGTCTTGAATAAACATTTTTTTATGGCGTTGTCATCACTTATGTATTACTAACTCTATATTCAGCTAAAAGTAGAAGTGCTTACTTTAGAATATGGTTTTGTGAGTTATATTTTTATTACAATATATTTTAGAGGATTTTAAATCATACAGGGTTCCCCTTCAGAATCAAACCTGGGGGTCTCACGGGGGGAGCAAGATAGCCAAAAATGCTTACCACTAGATGCATTATGACACAAGTTAAAATTTAATTTAATTCAAATTGATAAGTATGTGCAAGGTTGGATAGCTACGTTTTAAGTGCAGAGATGATACACTTAAAATACACGTTTTAAATTCTACACGAGTCCTAACCGAAAACATATTTTTAAATTATAAATAAAAATACTTGTTTTTTAACAGTTGTGTGTTATTTTCTTTTTAACTTCTAATTTCGGAAGCTACAGATGCTTCCATCTACGAATTTGAATATAAACTAAAGCATTTATAAGGATCCTAATTAATGCTTTAGTTTATATTCAAACCCGTAGATGGAGACTGCTTCCGCATTTTGTTAAAAATAAATATAAAACATATAAGTTGTTAAAATATGCATTTATATTTACAATTTAACTATGACTTACCACAATGTGAATACCAAAACAATGAATAAAACATGTTATTAGTTTATTTTTTGTTATTTCTGGTTTATAAGTTCTGTTCATTGGAAATACATACATACATGTTACAAAAAAGAAGCAAAATACAATATATCCACTTTATAAATAAAATATTACACAAATCACAACAAGTTAATTAAAATATCCATTTATTCATTGAAATTATTGCAAAAATAAACTGCTCGGAATTAATTTCAATAAATAATAACTTATCTGACAACACAAAAGCTTTTTTTTATCGTCAGTCAATTAAATCGTTTTTCTGTCACCTAATTAAAAATTGCTTTGCATACGAAACATATAAAAACAGGGCAATAATAATGCGTGATTATTTTTCATGGATGAAATTCAACACAGGTAGTAAATTGTAGATGGCTGGTTGTTTACATTCACAAAATTGGAATGAAATTGGTTGCAATTTAATGTTGCATAATTGTTTGGTACACAACGGAAGCGCAGAGAATGTACGAATTTTTCAATTGGTTAGCTTTTTTATGCAACATTTATTTTTAAGCAAAATTAATTATTTTTTCACAAAAAAACATACGTGGCATGAAATGTATATATATAACTAACTAACTAACCATCACGCCGCTTCCCCGCAGGGGTAGGCAGAGAGAATCGAACGCCACACCACTCTGTCTTTGCAAACATTATTTGCCTCTTCTACATTCATGCATCTCCTCATACATACCCGACGATTATTACGACTCCTGACCCGGCCGCTTTCAAGTATTTGACATACCTGATTGTGCCAAGTTTTCCTCGGTCGTCCTCTGCTTCTTTTTCCAACTACATTCGCCCCATAAATTTGTTTAACCGTTCTTTCTTCACTCATACGCTCCACATGTCCAAACCATCTCAACACACCTTTCTTAATTTTATCGATAATGCTTGTCTCAGCCTTATATATATATATATATATATATATATATATATATATATATATATATATATATATATATATATATATATATATATATATATATATATATATATATATATATATATATATATATATATATATATATATATATATATATATATTTATAAATTTAATGGGATATTTATCTACGCGATTTATATGGGTATACGAAAAAAATGCCAAGTGATACTTTATAAATATTTTAATAACTTTTTTTTGGTAAACTAAAAATTAATTACTAGACAAACCCAATAACATCCAAACGTACTAGTGGTTTCGATTTTTTTTATTAAATAAAATGTTGTTTCAAATTACTCATCAAATATAAAATTAGTATTTTCTCTTCGAGTTACCTTGAAATAATGAAGTCTTAAAAATTATATTTTTAAATAAATTTATTAAATCAAGAGCGGAGGAAAATAAATACTTTATTTAAATATTTTTAATGAAACATTATTTGAGTTAAACTGGATAAACTAGTCACACTGAATGAATACGCTCAAATTATGTATTTGAATGTACGTGGTTTGCCTGAATGGACATTTATTATGCGTTCAAAAAAGGTTTTTCGTGTTATTTTATATTTTATTTCAATAGCTTAATGTTTTAAATCTATGAATAAAACAACAGTTACTGGTTAGTACCCCGTATCACAGATAAGTGAATAAGAGTCGGATTCAGTAAATTTGTTCCAATTTACAAACGTCAAAAAATGGAGTAACATTTATTTTATTTGAAAATAAAAACGTTTATTTTTTAAATCTTTTTTTCATGTTGAAATCGAAATTTAATATTTGTGTTTTCTCACCAGTTGTTTTCTTTTAAATAAATTTTATGTGTTGATACTAAAAATGTGAACATGGTTCATATTTTTAACATGAACATGGTTCATATTTTTAACTAAAAATATGAACATGGATAGAGGAAATTAATTTAAATATGTTTTTTTAAATAAATCTATATTTTTTTACAGATGAATATTCATGTTTAAACGAGTAGAGGCTTGATAAAAATATTCATGTATACAAAATATTGACTTATTGTCCATCCAAATATTTCAATTTTATTTCTATTTGATGAGCCCAGGCTCCTATTGGCTATTATTGAAAATAGTAAGATTTGTGGTAGAGTGGGTTCGAACCCATAAACTTATGATACAGAGTCCACTACACTGATCACTGGACTAAAACACGACTTGTATTGATTAAAATTAGCATCCTTCTCTTAAATATTAATTTAAACTTGTAGATAGATATTATGTGACAAAGACATCTTCGCATTAACGATTACATTTTTTCTAAAAGGAATGATTCCAGAGGATTTAATTTTTTTAATGTACCCTTTCATGAGTATAATATATCTACAGCAAGCGCCAACATTGCCCAGATGAGTACTGTAGAGCTAGCGTATGTATACGGAGTATTTCTGTACAAGGATATCATACTTCTTGGATGTGTGAGTGTGTGGTTTGTAGGTTCACATTGTCGAGAAATAATTATTTCAATGTCTGACGTGTAGTATATTTAGTGGTACATAACTATACTCTCCTGGTATAGTTTTAAACTTGAGAAGATAATTCCAATAGGAGGTTTTAGTTAGAAAAACTATAATATTAGAGAAATAGTAAAGAAATTTGTATGTGAGATAAGAAATTAAATAAAAAATATTCAAATATGCGTAACTTATTTAATTTTCAAATATTGTATTAGCAGCAATCTTCAAATATTGTATTAGGAGGTAGGTGTATATGAAATTTTTGCAAGTGAACTATTGCTTGAAGCTTTAAGTATTGAACATTTGTATTACAGCCTTGTGTGCATAGCTTGTGTGGCATTCTCGTTCACGACTTAGTATTTTGTTTGATCGCTAACTCGATGCAGCATCTGGGCAGGAGCAAGTCTCGCATTCAGGCTAGTGGTACTTCCAAACAAGGGAACATTTCAGTCCGCAGGTATATTGGTTCATAGTACTGGTAAGAAAGAACTGATTGCTGCAGTGCCGCGTTCGCGAAAGCGGAGTGATTTTTTTATTTATTTTTTTCTCTCAAAATGGTGAACTTAACGAACCTCCCACATACCCGCTATGCTGCCCGATTGTGGGAACGCCAAACAAACTTGTGAACTCTTTTTTTTTTCGTTTTCTCTTTGAAAAGACGTTTCCCGCCCGCTGCTAGGATGTGTAGGAGCACTTCCGTACTAGGCGAAAGCGGGGTAACTAAATTTGAGTAAATTCATAGATATCAAATTATTAGTTAAATTATTCTTCTTCTTCTTACCCTTATCCACATCCAATGGAGCATAGGGCACTGCATCGTATTGACGCAGTGTTATTTTGATCGTTACTTTTACGAAGGCAAAGTGATCACTCCTGCGCTTCAGGGACCAGTCCAGGTTAATATTAAATAGATATTAGAACATAAAATCAGGACCTTCAGCACGATAGCTAAACCCGCATGCAATTACAGTACGGTGACAGACGTATGAAAATTATTAGATTTAAAATAATTATGTGAATAAATTTAAAGACATAATTTGTATAAATTGATAGATGTTTAACCTTTTTGGCAAACAATTCATGTTCAATGAAAACATATCAAGTTTTGTGTAATGGTTAGCAATCATGAATTTCGGGAAGGGGAGAGAAAGTGCTTTATCTCTGTCATATTTCATTTAATTTTAGATTGATATCTGGAACTCAGGACTGGCCTTAATTGACGTTAATGTTAACACTGCATTAATCTGAAGTAGAAATGTATTCATACTGCAGATAATGTTCAAATTTAAGCAACTCGTACACATGAGCAGTTAACATAAGCTTGCCATTACTGCTATTATCTTTATCTTATCTTATTTTATTCAATTTCTGTTCCTCTCTCTCTGGTCTCAATCCTGCGGATTGGTCTGTAACAACGGATGACATCTCTTTCGCCATTTTCGCCTATTTTCGGAAGTCCTCTTCAGCTCCTCATACGTCGAGCAGCCCATGTCTTCGCATAAGTCGCTTAGGTATTAGGTGGGCGTTCTCTGGCGATTATACCCTTCACCGTCCACTCTATTATTTGGTCTTTTTTCCCATGTAAAAGGAAAAAAAGGACCAAATAATAATAAGTTTTCTTTTCCTATGTAATGAAAAATTCCTTCACACAAGCTAGCTCACTTCAGTTACGCCTTTTGCGTTTAGCAAGCTGGTGTAGTTCGTTTTATAGAAACCAAGTCGGAAGCATTTGACAGGTATCAGTTGTAGTTTAACATAGTCGTTTCAATTTTATTTTGGTGTCAAGGGGTGTTTTTTATTGAATGTGCTTTTTAGTAAATAAATAAAAGGTAGTAAGAAACGAACTTTCGATATTGGTACAGTTGAAATGTATATTTTCCAGAGGCTAGGTACTTGGTCATCACTACTTACATAGATGCAAGTATCATTTTATGAATTCAATCATTTGGCCAAGAAATAATGATATCTGAGCGATTTTTAAGTCCCACAATTTAAGAAAATAATCATTTATATAATATATTTTGAGATAAAGTTTGGTCTAAAAATATACATGCAATTTCACAATTCGTGTCGGGTTGTGGTCCCGTGATTAGTGTCGCGGACTCTTAAGTCAGAGTTTCTCGGTTCGAATCCACTCTACCATAATTTGATACCTTTTTCTAATAATGAGCCGCTTAGGCTCACAGAAATAGTATGAAATTCAAATATTTGTGTAAATAATAAAAACACATATATTTCACTTTAAAAAAATGAGCAATTTCAATTTATGTGAAATCACCCTCAATTCGAGCTATTTCCATTTTGAACTATCCGTTTTCCTAGTAAACTGATTTTTTATTAAAAATAATTATTTGTAAATAAAGATGCTGATGATTATGACCGTTTTTTGTGTGTTTTGATTCTGTATATTTTAGATTAGATGTATAAATATGGGCTCAAATTACAGTACTAATAAAAAAGTAATTTCCTTAATCCAGGCATCATCCGAAGGAACACGATAGTAGAGAATACATATCAGTTGCTATCAATCTTCCAATCTTCTCCGTGAAATTGATCATCCATTATGAAGTTGTAATTAAGTAGCCATCTTCAAGAATGTTGGTTTAATGAACAAATGGACATGGGATTTTTGTGCCCTTTTCTTACATGTAAAAAAAACAAAAGGATTTTTCTTATGATTAAGAAGGGCGATTTCAATTGTAAGCCGAGATAACAGTAGACTTTCGAAATGAAAAAAAAAACGACTCCCTTTGGTCTTTGAAGATAAGCAGATAGGTCCTCCCAGAGGATTTGAAAGGAGTTGACAAAAGATTATTACACTGAAATGCTTCAGAGGGTTCAACATCTGATGAGAACGACTGATGAAGAAAGGAGAAATCGCTAAATTCATGAGTATTTCGTCGACGTGAAAATCGATATGATAAAAAATGTTTCAACCCCTTTGTTAGATTTTCTTTGACTTTTTCAAAACACATTTCGTAAAATTCGTTTACGTTATCTGAATTTCTTTGTTTTATTATTCTAACGGCGAATTGCTCGTTTACTTCATGAGGCTTGTTGATTTCAGATTCGAAACGATAAAATGAGAATGAATTTCGATTTTGTACCAGTTCTAGTTGAATTTTTGTGGAAATTCAAATGTAAACATTTGCTTGTAAAAGTACCAACGGTGAAATGTCGTGAAAGATACTTCCTCATGGCATTGAAATGCAAAATAAAATATGAATAATATTGAAAAATCGAAAAAGAAAAACACTCTTTTTTTATTACTCAAGTGGTAAAATACAAGTGTTTTTTCTTTTACGATTTCATCATGTCTTCCAACCAAGTGAATGCCGAAACAATAAATAAAGATTGAAAAATAACGAACTTTGAATAAAATTTAAAAAAAATTAATTGTTAACATACGAATATAAAGTTCATTTATTTAATTCTAATAAATAATATGATTTTCAATATAATAATTTAAAATAGCAAGTAATAATAATTTTAATTTATTGATAACAAACGTGATAATTTTATGCAAAAAATTACCAAACTAAAAATAGTTCACAAATCAATTCAGCATTCACTTTGTGGTACTAATGAATTGATTAATTTTATATTAAATTTTAATTGGTAAATGCTTTTTAAAAAAAAATTAATTCAATTGTGAGACTTGTTTCGTTTTATTTTGGACCATCAAATGGACAAATTGTTCGATAACAATGTGAAATGCATCGAAACACGTGTCACAATGGATTTTAAGAAGAGTAGTATTAACTAGAAATTAATCAATTACGACGACCTACAATGGGTGCTTTATAAATAATCCTATTTTTTATAAATTCATTTTATCCCTGTGAAAATTTTATTTTACTTAGAGCGATGATTCAAAATTTTATTATCTTTGTAAGTTTTCACAGGGTATTTTCCTTATTGATAGATTGATATGTGCAGAATATCACGGATTAATTTGAAAAAGTATTTTTGGCTTTGTTTTCGTATCAAGTTTCTTGATCAGGATCGTAATAATACTTATTATTATAAGGATATTTGATCTGAACTAATGAGTTGCGGTCTGTATTGGAAATTTGAATCAACAAACTCAATAATAGAGCTTCGGGCAAAATCATATATATCTGAGATATCATGACCACAATTCTGGAAGGATACATTTCTGCAAATACATCTCATATGTGTATTTAATCCGCAAAAAATATTTACAGGAAAAAAAACTGAAATTTTGACCAACAAGGTAGGTTCATACTCTTTTTTATTATGTATGTTTAAACATAAGTTTATAGATATAAATATATATTTATCATTATTTTTTGGGATATGGATATGTTTGCTATTTTACTCGTATTTTATATGTATAGTTTTTTGAAATGAAAAATATTTTTGTTTGTTATTTCAAATTAGTTCATTCAAAGCACGAGTTTCTGTTTTATATTTTGAATATACTAAGAATTTTCCAATATAATTGTTAATATTTTTTCAATGAAATAAATTTGGTATTATATTTAATAATTCTTTGAATTACATACCCAAATATATGTAAAATATAATTTTGAAAATATATTAGATAGTGGAAATATTTACGTAAAAATATTTATTTTATATTTCTGAAGTATTTACTCATAAATTTAAATATTTTAAGTTTTTTTACAAAAAAATAATAAACAAATCTATGATGCGCATGTAAGTTGGCAATAGAAACAGAGAAAGACCGAGGAAAACTTGGTTTGATCAAGTATTTCACGTACTTGAAAGTTATCAAGTAAGGAGTCGGAATAATCGGGGGTATGTATGGATAAAAGGGTGAATATGGAAAAGGCGATAATTGATAGCAAAGAGAGATTTGTCTGGCATTCTATTCTCTTAGCCTACCACTGCTGATGCTTAGTATTTTAGTTACTTGGTTCAAATAGTACACAACCATGATACACGATTTACCCACAACGAAGGTTTGATAGTCCTAAGAATTAACAATAAATATGGGAGTAAAACATTTCAATATATCGTTCTAAACATATTAGAGGTCAAAATAAAAAATGAAATAAAGGCAAAATAAAGGAATGGGTAAATGATCGAGAGTTTATACTATGAAATATTAAAAATATTGTTTTTTATGTGTATATTAGGTTAAAATTGATAAAAATAATAAAAAAAGTAAATAGAACTCCACCGACAAGACACACAAGGTGACTTAGTGGGTCTCTGCAAAACAAAAATGTTAATCATGTTTATATTTTTTTAATGAATGTATACAGTATATGTACGAGTATTTATATATTTGTATATAATTAACAAATAAATGTTTTAAAAAAAATCCCTTACGGTGATTACTCAAATAATGTTAATATACCAAATATCAAAGGTTAATTATGATATTATTGTTACTGTTATGCATGTGTTGAATACGAGTACGTATTAATTGAACATTCATCTCAGCGCCATAAATGTAATTCCAAAATAATACTAGCAATGTTTTGGTTTTCTCCAACCCCCAACTCAGAGACGTAGCGAACAGCTTTGGTAACAAACGTAGTACCCTTAGTTACACCTAAGGGGAAAATTTCCCTTGGAAATACATGCTACACAAGATATCTACGAAAAATATTAATCCAATTTTCACGTTAGATTCTAAAACATGGCCGGTTTCATACAAACATAAATTTTATAAAAAAGGAGATTTCTTTAATTTACAAAAAATATTAATGAAGGTACATAGTTAGAAGAATGTATCATACATAGAAAATATGGAGATAAACACTAAACATATGTAAATAACGTTGATTTTATGAGCATGTCTGAGCATTGAACATTTAATGGTGGTTTTAATTTTGAGAAATCAAAATCATGTGATGTAGAATTTTAACTGTAGACATATTTTGAGAGCGATTTTATGAGTTGTCTCATTGAAAACAAATTACGCATATAGGAAAAAAGCCCGCACAACACCCTAAATTACGATTTAAAATTTACAACACAGCGAATGTTTTTTTGTAGCTGAAATGATACAAATATATTTCTGCATGAACATAGCAGATAAACGAGTATTATTGTTTTGTAATTTATATTATAGATACATACGTTGAGGCGCTTTTTGAAAGCTATTTATTTGAATATGCATATATGTTTTGGGTACATACGCATAATATTTAGCATACCGTATATTTGAAGGAATTACAAAAAAGTTACAATATGAATAACAATAATATTGCAAACGAATCGTCTATGGCGGTATGAAAACCAAAAGTTCGGGTATTAAATGAGCTACGCACAATCGATCACTGCATGAATTATGTAGTTACACAAATTTGGTAAGAATAACTGGAACAATTAAAAAAGTATTTTTATTATTTACAAAAATGATTGTGTGAGCCTTAGCGGGTCATTTTAAAAAATAGGTTTCAAACTGCAATAGAATGGGTTCGAACCTAAAAACTCTGATTCAAGACGTAAAATAAAATAAAACTACTTTGTTTCAACCAATTTTTTTTCTGATTCAAGAGTCCGCGTCACTAATTACGGAACCACAACCCGACACCACTCATTCCGTTTTTTGTTGTTGTTTGATTAATATGATTAACAATAGTTAAAAGTTTTAAAAAGTTAGATAAAGTAACAGAATGAATAAAATTTTCTATTAAATCAATCATTCGAAAGACATAGTTGACCCTTTGCACATAAGTTTATTTATGAAAGGGTTATTTAGAACATTTATTGGTGATATTTTTTCCAGTTTAAATATTAATTTTTAAAATATTGGATCATTCGAAGAGAATGGATTAATTAAATAACCATCTCAATGTTTTTAATCAACTCGATTATCTCGAAAACAAAATATAAATCATACTGTATATCTGTTCATATCTAGTTATTATTTCAATTGAAGATTTATGTATTATGCACGTATTAACATCAAAACATCGATGTCAATTTGCATTAAATTTATTCTTTCCTGCGTTAATCCTTCTGACAATGATGTATCGTGCTGTATTATTTCATGTGCGCTCAAAATGGCATTCATTACAGCGACGAATAATTTACTAACTAAGCGATACCTGCAATTCACTGTTAGCACTAAATAAAAATATATCACCAAATCCTTTGTAGCGTTAGAGGAAAATATTGACGTGTCAGGGAGGGGTAGGCAATAAAGGTATTCTGTGAAAAAGGTTTTCAGGTTATGAAGAGCCGATCAAAGCCTCCATTCTCATTGTTTCCAGTGATGGATGGCGCCGTCGCTTATTTCGAATTTCCGACGTCCCTGCAAAGAGTGGATTTACATTGTTGGAAGGCTGTCGCCCGACGCTAAAATCTGGCACCTTTATTTCTTTACATGGCTAGTCTTTGTACATTAAAAATAGTCAAGCGTTAAGAAATGTAATCCAAAGACCTTTTTTTTTCTTCGTTCTCACTCAATATTTGGATTGAATACTTGCTCCAAAGAACGTGAATATCGGGAAATCAACTATAAACACACTTGAAAAAACCTAGAAAAGGTTGTGGCTTTATAGATTTTTTAATTTTTTTTAAATATTGATAAGTATTTTACACTAAACGCTTTCATATACTAAGTTACAAATTTGTTGACATTTAAAGAAAAAAGTAACATTTTTTAAATGGCCTGATTTCAGATAAATAAGTGATAATTTAAAACACTTTGAGATCTCAACATAGACGAAGAAGAATATAGAAGTCTTGGTTTTTACAGGGTCTTATGACCTGTCATAAGTTGCGTGTAAAGTGATCACTTTACACACGTGGTACATTTACCATTCTACTCATGGTTGACAACTACACTACTCAAAATTTTCGGAACTCCTAGATATATGATCAATCTCCTGACACAGCACATGAATTATTTTTCAATATTCTTCAGGTGAATTTTAAAATATGGGTGAATTTTACACTCATATTCATTTAATATAAACTTGGACAAATACAAAAAGCGAAGGACTGATCACGATAAAGACAACCTAGCATCATTGAGTGCGAGTAATGGCTTCTTCTAAAAGAAAAAAGACAAAATTGAAAAATATTTAATCCAAATTTATAATAAAAATGCCTTGTTGAGATTTCTTACCACACCATAACCATTTCTTCTTACAAAAAACATGTTTACTTTGTAACATGGATTTTGTTACAAATTTTCCGTGTGTAATTTAATTCTGTCATGTCAAGCAATTCACGTACCAAATAAAGTAATCTAAAAGATTACCTACCCAAAAAAACAGTCAGGGTGTATTTTTATTTTATTTTTTACATAATACGTTTATGCCTTCATATCTATCTTTACATTGTGAAGGGCAATAAATCTGAGAGAAAATATAGCATTCAAGTTGTAAAAATATTCCCACGAACACTTTTTTCGCTTTAAAACTGACAATTTACAAACGTTTTTCTTTGTCTGTTGATAAAATCGTTTTTCAAACACTTCGAGCCAAGTTGTGGTTTTGTTGGCGAGTCGGCTTGATCTGATTCTAACCACTTTTTTACCTTTCTGTCATTTTCAAAATAATTCATTTTCTTACTTCGCGATTGGTTCCCAAATGTTTTTAAAAAAATTGATTCACAACTTTTATAAAAAATTATTGAAGAGCTTTTATGAAGTTATTTGGAGAATCAATGTTTCACTATAAATGTGCATTATGCGTATAGTGTGCAGATAAAAATATGATTACATTTTAACAAAAAAATGTAAGTAAACAAAAGTTAATTGTCAACAATTTTTTTTATCAAGGTCTTAAATACACAAATTAATTTTTGAGAATGGAATATGAAGTTCATATGATTCTTCATCGTTGGTTATATATAATCTTTGTGATGATTGGTTTGCTTATTTCATGGCCAGTCTCCACCCGGCTCTATCCTCTGCCCGTCTATTCAACTTGGCGTACCTTCTATAACGCATGTCGGAGATTCTTTTTTTGTAGTTCATATGGTTAAATAACTGAATACCAGTAATTTTTATTTATCAAATGATTTTTACCCATATTATTATTGCCACAAAGTTACAGTGGAGTCAATTAATGGAAGAATGATCCTTGTTTTTTCTTCTGTACCCAGTCTTCCAGTACCCTGTCTGGTCCTTTGAATATCAATTCAAAACAGCTCCTGGACTCCTTCCATTTCAGTCCAGTTACTTATGATTTGAAGCCAGATCAGTTGCCTTCTGCTAATCTCAAGTCTTCCTTTTGGTCCCTAGAATCAACTAAAGTAATGGTACTTCTTACCCTGCAGCAAGTGATCAAGATATTTTATCTGGAGGACTTTACTCTAATGACTAATTCTTGTAAACCAGTCCTTCGGAGTCCTACGGAGAAATGATAAATGGATTTTTTGAAGTAAATACAATATTTAGAATTTTCTCTAGTTTGTACCAAGTATACACACATGTGAACATACATATATGATATTGCTTGAATACAAACCAAGTGTACGGGCAATCACCATCAACTCTTAATGTACCTTAAAACACTCGACATTTTAAATCACCTGTAATTTTCTTTGCATAAAAATAACTCCAGCAGGCATGAAATTCTGCATTATGGAAAACATTTCCGTGCCGGCGGGAAATTGCCACACTATACGGGGTAATTTTTAATACGAACAGGTAAAAGATTCCCCCATAAAGCGGATTTACGTATCGGTCGCAAACCGTTCCCTTTCCCCGTTTTGCGTTTCATCCCTACTCATCACTCCAGCGCGTAATTTAGTTATGTTGCTTTTTAGCAACGTCCCGTATTTCTAAAAATACATGGAAATATAAGATAATAATTTAAACTGTTACATTCATATTTGTAATTTATAACATATTTCCTTTTGAACCTGTCATTAGGAATAATAAATGTACAAATATGACGCAAATGTATTTACAATTTGAATTTTTAAGCGCATTGCTTACATACATTATGAACTCGTATATCAAATTTACCTATGCTACATATGAAAAATTGGATAAATTTATTCAGTTCATAAACGTAGAAGTATGAATGGTACCTATCTTAGATTTTTTCATCAAAGAGTGTTATCATATGTATTCTTTGCGTTATTATTATACCATTCTGACAACATAATATAGAATTATGTAATCAGGCGTTTTTCTACGCTGTTTTTTTGGGGCACCTTTTGAAGGTATTCATTTCAACGACGAAAAAGGTCGTCGGCTGGCAAAATTTTATTTCGAGAACTTTTTGAAATGTAATTTTATTTTTAAATGTTTCTCATCGACAGGAAGAGAGATAAAATATTATTTATTCTCCATTTTTAGAAACTTTCAGGACTTCCTATAATGCAATACTTTATTTTAAGAACGCTTATACTATAAAGCAGTTTTGAAAGCTTCTAGTTTACTTTTGACGTACTTTTTACATATAAATTTTCAAATTTAAAAAATTTATATTACATTAAATAAAAATAACTAAGTAAACGTTTTCATATTTTTTAAAATCTGTTATTCATGCTTTTGAAATGCATACATTGACAAAAAAACTATCCGTATTATTAAACCTACATTTCTCTTTTACCTTATTTGCACTCAATGGTGCTTAGGGCACTCCATTGTTTTAATACAGTGGTATCTTAAACGTAATTTATATGAAAGCAACGTGATCAATCCCTTCACGTACCAGTCTCGGGTAAGTATTAAATATGTACTAGAGTGAAAAATCACTAAAATTTATTTTTACTCCCCCTAGGAATCAAACTCAGAGCCTCCAACACTGTAGCCAAACGCCTTAACCATTATACTACGGAGGCGGAACCTATATACCTTATATCACTAAATCACATTACAATATACAATACTGATATATCTATAAATTCAAAAGCGTAGGACCTTAACACAACTTATATTATTTATTGATTCGGCATTAACTTTGTGGAATGACATGATTATTTTATTAAAATTAAACACTTGAATACACCACTTTATCGAGTTTTATTTTTATTTACGACTAGTTTCGAAAACATCTGTCATTTTCGAAACTAGTCGTAAATAAAAATAAAACTCGATAAAGTGGTATGTTCAAGTGTTTATTTTTAATAAATTTACACAACTTATTTATATTATAAAATATCCAACCCACCGAGCCGATGTAGTACCCTTTGCACAGTTATGTAAATGTCTTTTATGTAAAAATAGAACATTTCCAATAATTTAATTTTTCTTTTACTCTTTCTTTCTTACTAATAAAATCTCACAGGCTTTGTGTTTATACGCTGATATTTGATATTGTTCCTTTGCAAGTAATGAAAAACAAGCTTATCACAAGGAATAAATTGGATGTTTTGTGTATACTGAACCAAAACGTCTCATCAATCATCGCAAATCTTACTTCATTCTCACGGCTGTCATTCGCCGTACATGTTACGGAGAACTCGGGAATAGGAAAGAACGAATTAAGAAGAAAAATATATTTTTATGCATATGCATCATATCGAACGGCAGAAACACATGCCCTACTGAAATCCAATTTCAAAATCAGATATCAACTTTGCTGTTTGTTTTTATTAATTCTTTAAACTGTGGGTAAATCTTAAGGATTTTCTCTAGTTTACACATGAACACAAATGAGCACAAATCGCTCACTCCTTTCAACAACGTCATTTATAAAAAAACTTGATTTTTCAGGAGATCGTTTTTAAAGTTTAAGAATTTAATGAAATTGATTAAAAATAAATATCAAACCACGTATATAACTTACTATGCAACAGATCTTTTTAGGTAAAACCTGAAATTTTTTTCTCCATTTGAAAAATATTTAATATATTTAAAAAAATAATTAAACAATACCTTTTCTTCAAAATGCAAAAACAACACTTTCTGCCCTATAGCGGGTAAATGCCAAATGTTTAAAATATGCCACTTTTGCTGGGATGTAGTACATTTTCTGGGGATTCCGACACACACACACACACACACACACACACACATACGTGTTTCAACAACCATGAGACGTAGCATCTATCGTTTTTCATACAAAAGAAGATGGGAGTGTGAGCATTTAGGGGCTCATGACCTGGAATTAGATTAATTTAAGACATCACTATACTTTTGTGTATTGTTTACCATTCTGCTCATTATTAAGTAAATTTTTGAGAGATGTATATATCCACTGTTTAAAATCAGTCGATAACGAGTTGAGTAATTTCTATCTCTCATTTAGGGACATGGTATTAAGGCTAACAAGACTGTAACACAAATAATAAATTTACATAAAAGATTTTTTTCTTACAACCAAAACTAATACATGGCAAAATATAAAAACAATAAACAGTTATAATAAATAGGCATAAGAATCGTTTTTAAAAGAAATAAATGAGAAAAACATAAGGGAAGAAGCATATTTTAAATATATAAATGAGAAAATATTAAAAAATGTGAAAATATAACGAATGAGAAAAAAAACATGAGGAAAAAACAAAATAAGAAAATATGACTAATCACTAAAGAAAAAAGAAAATATGACTAAACACTACATATATATCTTTCCATAAAGTATTTTTTTAGATAATTTATATTGATTCCCCGAATGGCTTCTATTTTACACATATATGTCAGGATTCGTTTAGTATTTAAGTAAATGTAGAATTTCGTCTGACGCTGCTGCTATTTATTTTGAATTTATAAAGTAGATCGCTTTTTATAATTGGACGTACGTGAGAGTATTCAGTATTTGTTTATAAATATATATATTTTGGGAGAGAAAGAATTAACGTTTAAAATTAATATTTTTTTATTTGACCAGTTGATTATAACGTTTATTAGACACTGGATTTTTCACCCTACGGATGATATATATATACAGTATATATATATATATATATATATATATATATATATATATATATATATATATATATATATATATATATATATATATATATATATATATATATATATATATATATATATATATATATATATATACATATACATATATATATGTATATATATATATATATATATATATATATATATATATATATATATATATATAATATATATATATATATATATATATATATATATATATATATATATATATATATATATATATATATATATATATATATATACATTACAGGTTAACTGAGGCAAAGCATCTATCGAAGAATAAATCATAAAACCTTGTTGAATACAACATTTTGATATATATATATATATATATATATATATAAATATATATATATATATATATATATATATATATATATATATATATATATATATATATATATATATATATATATATATATATATATATATATATATACATATATATATATAAATATATATATATATATATATATATATATATATATATATATATATATGTATATATATATATATATATATATATATATATATATATATATATATATATATATATATATATATATATATATATATATATATATATATATATATATATATATATATATATATATATATACATATATATATATATGTATATATATATATATATATATATATATATATATATATATATATATATAAATATATATATATATATATATATATATATATATATATATATATATATATATATATATATATATATATATATATATATATATATATATATACATTACAGGTTAACTGAGGCAAAGCATCTATCGAAGAATAAATCATAAAACCTTGTTGAATACAACATTTTGAGTGTCTAAATACTTGTTCACATATCTGGATTATCTCCAATTATAGGATTTATTTTCCTATTATTTTTTCTAATATGTATAAGAGTTTCTGCTTAATAAAAAACTTCTTTTCATCTCACCAATAGATGTCTCTAGTGAAGTTCTAGTGATTTAATAATTTTTCGAAGTTGGTTCAAAAATATATAAAGAACTTCCAAGAATTTGAGTAGTGTGGTTGTCAATAATGGGTATAATTGATGAATGTTACACGCGTGTAAAGTGATCACTTAAACCAACCAGCCTTTGACGGTCGTCAGCCCCGTAAATGCCCAGACTTCCATATTCTTCTTCATCTTTGATGAGATGTCAAAAATAATATGTTAGTTTGGGTATTGATATTTTTGTCAAAGCGTTCTCAAATTCAAGGTTTTCATAAATTACACTTATATTGAGTTTCATTAAAACATGTTTTTCTCGTACAATATAGGTTAGCAGTTGATAAAATGTTTAAATAAAATTTAAATCAAAATTTGGTTACTAAAATATCTTCGTAATAAAATGTGTTATCGTTAATTTATCTCTCGTAATATTTATGTGTTTAACGTTCTTTGAAAGTAATGGACCGTAAAATTAAATCAGTCGTTTGTATCCGCGAAGCTCATATTACAAGTTATAAATACAGTCCTAGAGCGAATAAAAGCTTTTTAAATCTGCGGATAAAGAATTTTTATGGTAATGTCCTACTTTATGAATTATTCTGGCGGGACCGGAGCAAGCGATGCAAACTTAAATAATTGCAACATTCGCATTTCGATGGGAATAAAATTTCCGAGTAAATTAGTTGCAGTGCAGAAATTATATTTACGAGTGTGTGACGCAAGAAGATCAGCCAAAATTTTACAACGAAAACTGGTGACTATTTCAATTAGCTTTGCAAGTGTAATTTTATCTGAAACTAATTCATAAATTATGACGCTAATGAGAGTAATTAATATTGTTATAATAATTTTATTTTGTAAAATATTAATTCTATTTGGTATCAAGGAATATTTTTTATGTATTCTTGTCTCATATGCGTGTATTAATACGAAACTTTCAAGTCATCTAATGACTAACAATATTGAGGGTGTTTCCAAACTCTTGTTCTCAAATCTGGGTTTCTCCACAAAGGAGTTATTTTTACATTTCAATGCAGGTTATAATTTGATCAGTCACCTTTACAGTTTGAAATTTATAAACATATATTTGGTAATCAGAAGTCATTCAAAGTAATTTATTAAATGCAAATTGTTATACACATATACACTACAAAACAGGTATTCAATAGTAATGAGTTTTTCTTGTAATTTAAACATTACTATAAAATGTGTAAATTTGTAATGTCAAATTTGAAGGATGGTACATAAGAACGTAGGTATATCGTAAGTAGGTTCACAAAAAATGTTTGCATGCTTTTCCGTTTTGGTATCTTTGGCAGATTTTGTTTACTGAAAAAAAATCTACCAGGATGGCATATTCGTTCACGTTAAGGGGAATGCTAGAGGTCTCGTTCACCACGCGCCGGTCGCCTTTACATAACCCGAGTGTCAATTTACCCGGAGCGCATCTCACGTGCTTATCGACTTCAAACTGCAGATTTACCTTCTCTCTCCTGGTTACCTAGTACCTGGTACGTGTTGGTAAACCATTGTTTGGATGAAACGGAGGAGACGAGGTCATTGTAACGCAAACGACTATGACAAATCGAAAACAACTTTATCGGATATCACTGACAAAATAAATTTATATTTGAAAACTAGAAAATACTCGTACAGAACGAAAAAATATTTATTTCTTTAAATATTTTTTTGTAGACCTTTTTGTATTATTTATTGATTTGACGTTTAATTTGTAGAACTCCATTTTAATTTATGTATTAATTTTAAATCAAACACAGACTTTTAGAGTCGTTATTTCTTTTGATAATGAATGCCCTAACAAGGCGAAGTAATTGTCACAATTTTATTTTTTTATGTGTTTTTTTTTAAAAAATAAAATACAATTTTAGACTAATAAAATCTGTGTTTGTTTTAAATTTTATACATTAACCGTGATGTAATAATTATTAATACTAAGTTAATAAGTAGTTAATATGTAAATAAATTACAAACTATTTTTATGTGTTCAAATGTTCTTATGATGCCTCCATATTTTAAAAAAGAAGAAAAAATATCCCAAAGGCGTTTATATTTTGCTTTTTCTAGATACATATTATTTTAAAAATCCGGTAAGTAAAAAATAATAATAGACATAGGTAACTACATGAAAAATATGAAAGAATAATACATCCAAAAAATTATCATATTTCTTAGAGCGAAGGCAGTAAGTATTCATAAAATTTTATCAAATAAATTCTTACGTTATAAATTATTTTCACTTTTAAATTGAACATTTTGTAAGATTCAAAGCTTATATATATCATTTAAAATTTCTTCAATATTGAATAAGTTCTTTTTTCTATTTCAAACATCGATTTTTTTCTTAACTATCGTGTTTTAATTTACTTATTTTATATACGTTAATTAACAAATAAATAATTAATCGTTTTTTTTATTCATTCACCATAAGATACTGATAAATTTAACATTAAAATTATGAATATTCATAGGGCTAATGAGCTTGCTAATTGCTTGTTAAGATCACTTTACACATGTGCAATATTCACCATTCTACCCATGATTGATATTTTGAATTTTGCACGTCTATAAAGTGATCACTTAACTAGCCAATGATAGGTCATAAGCCTTGTAAATACTAAGACTTCATCGAAATCGTGATGTCAGAAAAAGTTATAATAAAATGGAAAAACCCAGATTTGAGAAAACGTATTTGGACACACTCAAAATATTACATATAATCAAGTGTCATATAATAAATAATATAAGAAATTATGAGTCAATTTTGGATTTTGACAAATAAATTTTCATTTTATTTATTGTTTCGGCATTAACTTTGTGGTAAGACATGTTACAATGATTAAAGAAAACACTTCGTTTTTTACCACTTGAGTTTTATTATAGACTACATGTTTCAGAAGTTAAACTTCCATCATTCAGGTCTGTATAATAACTGTTATTATACAGACCTGAATGATGGAAGTTTAACTTCTGAAACATGTAGTCTATAATAAAACTCAAGTGGTAAAAAACGAAGTGTTTTCTTTAAATAAATTGTCAATTTTATGAGCTGTTAAAAATATATTGTTGATAATATTATGCGGAAGATATAAATTCATCAGTATTTTATCCGAAACAGTCTACGACAAAGGTGTGCCACATGTCATATTAAGTTTCGCTACACGTGAAATCAAAGTCACCCCCTGTGACCGCAGATCAAGCCATGTGACCGTTGGCCATAAAATGTAATTGCCGTAATAGAGGTTCCATTTTGATTCAAGGTACCACAAGTACAGTTAAAAACGTAACAACCCCGGGTGGGAATCACGTTTTACGAGGGCTGGATCTCTTCAATAATAGTGCTTTATGATTTGGAAATTACGTGCACACAGCCATATAGCCAACTTGATGCACGATGTCAATTTGGGTGATGTTAAAAACTTAACAGGGATTTTAATGCGAGAATGAAAATGTTATCGTCGTTCCGGTGAAAGCAATTGAACTGTCAGTAATTTGTCTTGAAAATAAAATCATTTACTTTTGGCAGAAAAGATATGTATGCATTTTTTATTAAATTTTCACATCATAAATACCACGTTTTCTTAAAATCTATTGCGATGAGAATTTTGCTGCATTCCTCACCATTCGGAGTTTGATAATGTACCAGAATGCATCAAAACAAGTGTCACAATTGATTTTAAGAAATAGTGGTATTTACTAAGAAAAATTTCAATTTAAATTGTGTCGAAATAATTAAAATACATTAACAACTTAGTGGAAAACAAAATCTCATATTAACATTTATATTTATTGTCTGCAAAGAAGTTTTTATCATTTGAGTTGAAGTTTGCATATGGTTTTGGTTTATTTATAGCATTTATCTTTAAAAAATAAAATTTCAATGATTAAAAATCAATATCACGTACAAAACGCTTATTATAAATTAGAAAACGAAATCCCTAAACATATGTTCAGTTTGTGTTTTGTACAAAATATTGATTTTTAATCCTGGAGATACCTACAAGAACAAATTAAAAAGAATTATTTTGATACTATACAATCAAACAAAGACAACAGAATCTCAATGACAATGAAGCACCTAACGGATAGTCATGGCATGAAGTATCTCTCTAAAAGACTTTAAAAAAAGCATCTTCGCCGTATTTCTGAAGGAAAAACAAATCTTCCGAAATAATATTCCTCTGCATAAAAGAGATGAGAAGATTCTATTCAGCTCGCGAGGCACTTATTTGCTGGACTTGGCAGCTAAGGTTTTTAACAAGGCAGTATAAAATGTAAAAAAAGGAGGATGAATTTCTGTTGTGCGACTATAACAAACCGTATTGTTATTATGCAAGTAATACTTACGTCTCTACGTACTTTTTTTTATAAAAATACCTCTTTATATGTGTATATATAAATATACATATATATATATATATATGTATATATAAATATATATATATATATATATATATATATATATATATATATATATATATATATATATATATATATATATATATATATATATATATATATATATATATATATATATATATATATATATATATATATATATATATATATATATATATATATATATATATATATATATATATATATATATATATATATATATATATATATATATATATATATATATATATATATATATATATATATATATATATATATATATATATATATATATATATATATATATATATATATATATATATATATATATATATATATATATATATATATATATATATATATATATATATATATATATATATATATATATATATATATATATATATATATATATATATATATGTTGTGCGACTATAACAAACCGTATTGTTATTATGCAAGTAATACTTACGTCTCTACGTACTTTTTTTTATAAAAATACCTCTTTATATGTGTATATATAAATATACATATATATATATATATATGTATATATAAATATATATATATATATATATATATATATATATATATATATATATATATATATATATATATATATATATATATATATATATATATATATATATATATATATATATATATATATATATATATATATATATATATATATATATATATATATATATATATATATATATATATATATATATATATATATATATATATATATATATATATATATATATATATATATATATATATATATATATATATATATATATATATATATACACACAAGTGATAGTAAGATATGTTTTTCTAAATGTTAACTGGTACTATCTACCCTCTGATTGCAAACAAATATGGTTTCAAACGTTTGATTAATATCTCTAGTCTGTTTCTGGTTGCTAGGAAGATATTGCTTTTTAGCAATAAGCCTGCCAATGTACTTATTTTTTTTTTACATGAAGTTCAAATAAATAAAATAAATAAACATCGGGGGGAACCCGACACGACACGTAAAGAAGAAGAATAAAATTTTGGTTTAAAATTTAACCGTGATTTACTTACGCTTGCTTAATAATTCGATTGCATGAATAATTTGATATAAATTTTATGGTTTTAAGAGCTTTTCAAACGAAACAATCAAAAGTTTTCCGTCTCCCTCCAATCTAACTAACCGAGCGGCAGATAACTTAATTTAGCATTGACAACAAAGGGAAACTTGCTAGAAAGGGACGTGAATATTTAAAGTCATGCAAACATCCGCACCGTACTTTCAGGTAATGTTTGTTTGTATTGTACATTTACCTTTCTCTTCCCGTATTATGTACACTCTCTAATTCGGTAATTACCAAATCGAAAATTTTCCTTTCAAACTAACGGCGAATCTGACGATGTATAATTAACTAATTACCCTCACCTCTCATATCGGAATGTACTCTACTAATTACATTTTCATATAAAAATCAAAACGATATTATACTACAAATTGATTTAATAATTTGATTATATAAACTTTGAGCCATTTAATACAACAAAACCTATATACATTATATACATCTTCATTATTTTCTTCACATTTGCTAATTTTGCTTTATTTAGTGATTTTCACTCTAATATTTATTTAATATTACCCGGGACTGGTCCCTGAAGCGCGTGAGTGATCACTTTGCCATCATATAAGTAACAATTAAGATAACACTGTGTCAATACGATGCAGTACTCTATGCACCATTGGGTGCGGATAAGGATTAGAAGACGAAGGATTTTTACTTCTTCAAAAAATTTCAATTTTTCCACACTTTCGTTTTAGAGTTTTTTTCAATATTAATACAGTATAAATAAAATTTCACAGTACATTAAAATATTTTAACTCAATAGTAATCAATTAATATCAGAGTGGGATTCTTTAGTCTAAAGTACCACAACCCTACTTTTAAATTATAACCAAAAATTGTAACTACATTTTTCTTAATACTGTATTTTTATAATATTTATAATGACACCATCTGAGAAAACTTAAAAACATATTAAGAAACTATGAAAAAAATCATTAGTGCTATAAATTAACTAGAGATCGGGTATATTTAGTATGATTTTTTATGGGTGGTGTTAAAAACTTAACAGGAATTTAAATGCGAGAATGTAAATGTTATCATCGCTCAAAGAAAGAAATTGAACTGGCAGTAATTTGTCTTAAAATTTCATTTTCGAACAGTTCATTTACTTTCAGGAGGAACTTTGTGTTGAATATATATCCACTTACAGCTTATTTTCAATTAAATAAATACCACTATTACTTCGATATGTAGCTTTTATATATTTTTCTAAAAATTCTTGAATGTTTTTCGCAAATACTTTGTGGCACATTTTATAAACATTATAAAATTAAACCTTTGTTCTAACCACTTTTTTATTATATGTACACTTAAACTTAACGGTTTCGACAAGAACCTTGTCATCATCAGGGTTTATTAAATTCTAAAACATAAAAAAACATTAAAATACCCATAATTAATTACATTCCCTTACCAAAAACAAGGTTACATTACATTCCCTTGATGATGACAAGGTTCTTGTCGAAACCGGTAGGTTGAAGTGTACTTATAATAAAAAAAAGTTGTTATAACAAAGTTGTTTAATTTTATAAAGTTTATAATAAAAATCATTAGTGCCATATATTGACGAGAGATCGGGTTTATTTAGTATGACCTTTTAACTTTGAAGTGACTCATCATGTAATTCGTTGGCACTTAGCACTATCCTTAGGGTTATCGTTGTCATATTTGGCATCTAACTTATGTTGTCAAAGGTCCAATATAAGGACAGGCCATCGATAATCTTCACAACAGGTCAACTTATACTTTCTGAAGTCTTAATAGTCTCAGCATGTATTTATAAACATCGAATCAACGTCAAAGTTCGTGGGAAGTTTGTCGAATATCATCCACCACGTGTTGACTTTACCAAAATCGGCAGGTGGATATAAAGTTACGCTTACATTTTTTAGTTTTTTTTTAAAGTTTATATAAACATACCAAATAACTTTCTTCACAAAAAATTAAATACTAAAAGTAAGCAATAAACGATGTTATCATTAGAGAAATTCGATTTCAAAAATTTTATAAGAACTTTTCTTCTTCTAACCCGCATCCACACCCAATGGTGCATAGGGCACTGTATTGAAACAATGTTATTTTGATCGTTACTTATATGAAGGCACGGTGATTATTCCTGCGCTTCAGGGATCAGGGGAGGGTAAAATAAAATAAATAGAACAGTGTAAAATCACTAACATTTATTATCACCCCTATGGGAATCGCACCCGGATCCTCCAGCATGGTATATTAACACGCTAACTATTACGCCACATAGGCGGACAGTTAAACTAGGTCTAATAAAACCGATTTTTCGGCTAACAAAAAATCACTACAGGACAAAGATTTTGATCGAATTATACGTTTACGACACGTATACGGATTACGAATGACACGTTTAAACGATATCATGTATTTTTTCAACGATTATTTATTTAATATACAAGATTTTTTAAAAAATTTAATTCATTTGGCAGACATTTCTACTTTTGACAATTTCAAAATTAGTAAAGCTGTTGTTGTTGTATACTCATTGTTTATTATTTATACTTGTGAGTAATATTATTATTTTTATATTTATTAATTTTTATTTGTATTTTGTGAGGGTTTTTTTTTTCAAATAACACATTTGAAAAAAATGAGAATTTGAATGTCCCATTATTTATCTATAGGAAGGTTTTTATGTACTTACAGGATATAGCGATACATGATATATAAAAACATTCATTTGCAAAAAAACACCCTCACACACACATATGCTCACATGGACACATTACACACACCCACCCACACACACACACACACACACATACACATAAATATGCACAATTACCCATTATTCGGAGAGCAAGCGCCGCTCACTTCTGTAGTTATTCTCGATCAAGTCTATGTTAAAAGTCTTCGAGATTGCATATTGATAGTTATTTGTAGGTAGTGTCGGGTGGTATTGAATAATGGCACTTTGAGCCCAATGAGACGGAATCACTTCCGCTGTTCACATTACCGTGTGCCGATTTCCCACATTCGGCAGATGCAGGTAATTGGTAACGTTCCAGAATCAGCCCCTCCGAGCTCGCAGATAGTAGATATCAAGTGACGTCTCCAGCCGCCAGCGCCGCTGACGTTTCTTCCTTTTCCAATTTCATTTGCCGCTTCAGTGGCGCGCACTCTGATATTATATACATCACTGTTTTCTTGCCCCGCTATTTACCCAATATGCTGCCATATAAAGCACAGGGAGTGACTGGCATCTCTAGGTATTTTTAGGTTTATGATTACGTAGATTTTCGCAAGAAATGGGTTAAGGAATTATAAAGATATGTTGGTGTAGATTCCAGAGGGGAGTTCTTGGTTTAAGAGCGAATAGCAAATAATATAATTTATATTTGAAGCACTAACTTTGTGATTTTCCATTTTATAATTAAAATGTAATTTTGTTTTAAAATCACTTTAAATATTTTATTATAGCTTAATTAAAATGTCTACCGGCTTCGGAGCTAACCGGTAGACATTATAATTCAGTTATGATAAAATATTTATAGTGATTTTAAAACAAAGTTACATTTTAATTTTAAAATAAAATTACCCAAGAAAATAATACATTGAACGTTATCTTTTTTTCAATTTTTTTTCAATTTCAATTTATTTAATAAAAAAATAATATATACATTACAAACAATATTCAAGGCGTATATATTATAATAAAAGTAAGCAATAAGACTTAAAGGTGTAGAAGAATCCCGTTTCGGAAAACTCCTTCGGACACATGGAACAGATCAATATCCAATGTGATATTGTTCAACATAGCGGTAGCTCTTCCTACAGGCATAACCATCGGCAGGTTGGTCCTGTGTATAGGAATGTGAAACAATCTATGCCGACGCTGTCTTAGGTAACTATCGGGAACATACAGACCAATGCTCTGGATAATTTCAGGATTATAGATCATACCGCGCAACAATCGATAATCCTAGCCAAGGATAAAAGCCGTACTCTCTCATGTAGAGATACCTCAAAAACTTCTTTTGGACTTTCTCTACCATAAAAGAGTACTTAAGCTAATGTTAAATTTGAAAACAAAGTTACATTTAAATTATAAAATGGAAAATCATAAAGTTAGTGCTTCAAATATAAATTGTAATTGTATTTTATTTTCATTTTATTATTTTTCATATTTCCAATGCAAAATGAAGCGTATTGCGAAATAGGAATAATTTATCGTACTGATGGTGAAGTAATTTCTGATAAGTGCATTTATACGTACTCCACTGTCGCATACCGCAATGCACAAGTACACGGAATTATTCGTACCCGCTTTAGTTTCATGAATATTTCCCCGTTTCAATCCCTTACGGTGCCGATTTTCCGTCGCACGTGAAGACAGCGGCGGTAATGGCAATGCATGCCACTTCCACAGGAAAAGTAAGCCTCCATTTAAGTATCAGCGGAGTAAATTGTAAGTGGCGAAAACTTTGTTTCAATTCGTCGCTCGAGCATAATATCAGAGGCGACATATTCGGAGGCATTCTTATGCATGCAGATGAGCTCATCTTGCGCTCATCCCATCCCATGTGAGTACTTAAATAAAATAACAATAAAAATGGAAGAAGGTCTACGAGTACAAGACAAATCGCTAACTCCTTTCAACAACGTCATAAATAAAAAAAACTTGATTTTTCAGGAGATCGTTTTTAACTAACTAACTAACTGACTAACCATCACGCCGCTTCTCCGCAAGGGTAGGCAGAGAGAATAGAACGCCACACCACTCTGTTTTTTAAATCATTCTTCACCTCTTCCACAAAAAATAAAATACAATGTATCAAAAATAAATATCAAGCCACTTATTGAACTTTTTACTGTGCAACAGATCTTTTTAGATAAAACCTGAATGTTTTTTCTCCATTTGAAAAATATTAAGCATTTAAAAAAAAATAATAAACAATACCTTTTCTTCAAAATGCAAAAACAACACACTCTGCCGTGTAGCGGGTAAATATTAAGTTAAAAATATGCCGCTTTTGCTGGGATATAGTACATTTTATGGACATTCCGAAAACATGCAGTACTGAAAATTGTCGATTTTTGATGTATGACATTATTGAAAAGAGGGAGTGATATATCAAATATTTATTTAATTTCGAAACATTGTCCTTGAGTCATTAGAATTTCACTCATTTGAGAATTTCAAATTAAAAGCTAAAATTTTAAAATGCAAAGGATATTTTTATTGTTTTTCATGTATGTTATTAAAATCCAGTATTGGAACCTTCCAATACTGGATTAAAAAATAAATGAAAGAGTTACTGCTCAATGAAAAAGATTCTTTCATCTTACTAATAGATATCTCTAGTGAAATTCTGGTGATTCAAGCACAATGTTTCAAAATTAGAGCATATGTATAGAACTTCCAATAATTTGAGGAGTGTGGTTGTCAATCATGGGTAGAATTGGTGAATGTTACACGTCTGTACAAACTTAAACCAGCCTATGATGGTTGTAAGCCCCGTAAATGCCCAGACTTCCATATTCTTCTTCATCCATGTTGACATGTCAGAAACGATATGAGTTATACAATTATTTTATTTTTCTTCACTAGTCTATAATAAAGTGTCACAATGACACAAACTTTGGAACATCATACAATAATAATTTTTATGTTATTTTATTACGTTTTAAATGCATATCCACTCTTTGGGAAAATATTGATTAAAAAAAAGAATGTTACTAGGTTCAAACTCTTTATTGAGTTTCCTTTCGAATATCATTCTTTTATCTTTATATGATTTCCAATATGAAGTATATTACATATTATGTACAAATGAGTTTTCATTTTGGTCAAGGACATTGAAATAGAGACACGAAATTGGATGTTTGAAAACTCATTATTATGTGACGTAGTATTTGAACAAGCCCCCAGACAACGGTAATTAAATGCCTTCTTATTTGGATGAAAATAAAAGCTTTAATAATTAAAAATCCAAAAGCTTTATTGCTCTAAAAAATTACATTATTACTCACAATCGTTCCAAAATATAAAAGAAAGATTAATAACGATAAAAAAACGAAGACTTGAAATTGTTTCAGATTTGTCTATATAAAGGGAAAATTTATCAACAAAACAACGGAATTGCCAATAAATTAGGCCACCCAATGAGAAAGAAATCCAACAACAAAGAAAATTTCTCATGCTCAAAGCAATGTAGGTGTGTAATGAAATTCCGTAAAACGTACCTACGTCAGAGATGAAAACATTTCATCAAATTAAAAATTCATTTGACTTATATGCTTCGTTGAATTTTCTAATAAATGCTATTAAATATAATGAGTAATTTAGAGAAAATGAGTAGATACAGAATCATAAAAGAAATGGTTCTGCACACATTCGATCTAAACCGGGTATTTTTTTAAATAAAAAATCAAAGACTTACTTTTAAACCATCCGGATAAGATTTTTAGAAACGAGGATTAAATTTGAATTATACCATTTTCCCCAAATATAATAAAACAAATAAAAGCCTATCAGCGAATGTTAAACTAGCGGTACACAACAGAGTCTTGGTACCAACACTAATGTATCTAAGTGAAGTATGGGATTTGCAGAAGAACGATAATAATAGACTGAATGCAATCGAAATGTGACCTCTCAGATGAAAATGCTGCAATACGATGTTTGGATAGATGTTCGAATGGTGAAATAAGGAAAGAATGTAAGGATGAAGGTGAGCATAATCAATAAAATTAAGAAATGTGCGTTGAGATGGTTTGTAAATCTGGAACGAATACATATAGGTTTACGTACCTATTTCTTTGTTTATTTGGGTACTCATTTTCACGACAAAAATTATTATTTTCTTTCTCTCGTTTTTGCTAATAACATACATTCTTTGGTCGAATAAAGGTGAAAATAAGTTTTTTCCAACAACGTTTTTTAATGCAATTCATTATGTGCTTAGTTGAATAGTAAATCCTGCAACTTTTCTTTTAAACAAATACTATCACACAATGTTTATTTATTCCTTAAAACACTGGATTTTCATCATTAGGACGTTATACCATATAATGAAAAATCATATGTGTCTCAGCCAGCCAGTGTCAGGTCATACTTAGTATCAGGTTGGTTTTTAGACACCATATTTTATTATTTTTTTACTACACCATATTTATTTACAATTTAGATCCCTACATTTCATTACATATGATTTACATACATATGTACATTACATATGAATGATTTTTTTAAATAAATTTTGCAATTAAAAAAAAATCCGTACCATTAAAATATTGTTTTTCTATTTCTAATTTGAGAGAAGTGTTTTTATTTTTATTTATGTTTTTAAACAAATATATGAATTTTCATACAATTTTTGTAGACATTAAAAACAGATCAGTTCTAATACAGTGGGAATTGAACCCAAAAACTCTGACGATTCCTTGACATGAACTAAATGAATTGTTTATAAATCGATAGAAACACAACAAGTGATATTATTTTTTGACATCTCATCAAAGATGAAAAAGAAATTGGAAGTCTGGGCATTTACGGGGCTGACGACCGTCATTGGCTGGTTTATGTGATCACTTTACACACGTGAAACATTCACCAATTCTACCCATTATTGACAACCATACTAATCAAATTCTTTGAAGTTCTATATATTTGAACCAATTTCGAAACATTATTCTTGAATTGGTGAGATGAAAAAAAATGAAAATAACTCCTGTAATTGGAGATAATCCAGATTTGGAAACACTCAAAATGTTGTACAACAAGTGATCCTTGAATTTTACCAAAACTGATATATTTTATCTTTCCTCCAAAGCAGGAAAGAGATTTTAATGATTTATGTATAAAGCAAACGTCGATGGATATAATCGAATTTAAAAATTTCACATAAAACGCCTTGCGCCGTTGCAACAAATATTAATAGCATCCCCCGGTAAATAATAAATCCACCCCAAAAGTACGAATCACGTATTGCTACACTTTAATCGCCTCAATTGCACTGAACAAAGGTTTCCTCTTCCCAGTCAACATAATTTACTGCACAAAAGCGCAGAAAGCTTTGCGATACAATTTCAAGTACAGAAACTTACAACGAAACTCGGGATGCACCTAAAACAAATGTTGCATTACTTCTTTGGGACTGAATATGCACTCAGATGGATCTTATTCGCTTACAAGCATTGTATGTTTTATTAAAAATTTCAGTGGTATGACCAAAAATGCTAGTTTAAATCCAACGAGATGTTCATTTAAGCTTTGGATTTTAATTTCTAAACGGAATCACCAATATCTAGTCAATTCGTTAATAATACACTAGTAAGAAAAGCTTTAAAATATTTTTTACGATAAAGAGTGCTTAAAAATTTCAATTCTGTGAAGATTCCGAGCTAATAAGAAATGTATGTTAAATTTCCAGACATCGATTACATAGGGAAGATAATGCTATAATTCGCTTTACTACTAAACTATTATTTCCGATGTTTTTGACATTTTAAACCCGGCTTCCTATACGTTTCGCTAGAATATGAAACGTGCCGATTTTTACTAAGGATTTTTTAAAATAATGCGTACTGTTATGTTATCTACATTACTTAGCCAAAGTGATAAATTCAGCATCTTAGAATCTCAACCCAGGGATTATTTGTCTTCAATAATGTGGGAATAAAGAAATCCTTGATGATTATTCATCGTTGAAGAGCTTAAGACATGAGATGACACATTTTAAGGTGATATCGAAATTGATATGATAAGAAATTCATTACATTTTATTGTTTATGACGAGTAAAAGGTAAAAAAAAATTATTCAGATGATAATAAAAAATAATAATTTATTTAACATTTTTTGTTAATGCTAAGTATCCTCTTAATACAAAATTATTCCTTCAAAACTTGACGTACATAGCCAATGTGTCCGTTCTAATAGTTTGACGTAAATATAACGTCTCTGTAAATATAATCATCTCTAATTACAAAAAAAAACGTTTGAGACATTACTATTTATCATAAAAATCCTAACTGTCCATCAAACCTCCTCCCTTAGTTTTTCCCTCAACCTCCTTCCCTAAACTCCCTTTTTTCTTTGCCTTCCTTATTATCATCAATTTTAATTCATGTTTTTTTAAATGTTCAAGCACCATCTACCCTCTGATTGCAAACAGCTATATATGGTATCAGACGTTTTGATCAACATCACTAGTCTGTTTTTGGTTGGTTGGAAGATATAGCTTTTTAGCAATAAACCCGCCAATGTACTATTTCTTTTCTGTACATGAATGGGAAATAAATAAATAACGCACTAAAAAAGATGGTAGATTTTACCGACGAATTCTTTGATCGTCTGGATTCAAGCAGCAAAATTTTAGCTAGATTTAATGAAAATTTAGTTTCGGCCTATTGATTATTGGGCCTAAACATTTTATTAATATCCGAAAAAAATTCACATTGACTTTTTAATTACAATTTTATTTTATTCTTGTAAAATATATAATTGGAAATATTTAATCAAAATTGAGTTTATTTAATAATTCAAATTTTGCCAATTTAATCTCACATTTTATTTATTCACATTCAAGATAAAAATGTGTTTCCGGTTATGGATCGGAGAGTCTTTATCTCGGAGGTTCGAAGTCGAGATTTTGTTCTGAAAGTATCTGCTCTTGCTTCAATCCCATAAGTGGCTATTGGTCGAACACCTGTTTTGTATATTTTCATTTTACTTTCTATTCTCATGTGTTTATTCCTCCACACCGAGTTTCTGAGGCATCCTGATATAACTGCAGCCGTGTTTATTTGTTTCTGAGTATCACCATATAGATCACCGTAGCTACTGATGTCAACTCCGAGCATTGCGAGACCGAGTAAGAAATACCGACATTCGGAGCATGTGTAAGACGGAGGATATCATGAGGTGGGGACGACAACGAAGGCGATACTGGAAGGAACATATATACAGAATTTCAGAAGATAGACTTCCACGTATCGCCCTCCAAGGCAACACTGAAGGACGCAGACCCCCAGGCAGACCTCCCAAAAGATGGAAAGACAGCTGGGAGTCGACATCCCAAGAGCGACATGCGGAGGCACAAAACAGATTCCTAGGATCTACAAAAAGAAAAAGAAGAAGAAGATGATAAAAATATTAAGAATCTTAATAAAAAGTAATATTATTTCTTTGGACATATACTCGTATATGTACATGGATACATGATATATCAATTATTTTGTTGATAGCCATTATATGGTCCATAAATAGAGCAAAAAGTTTTCTTCGAAACTAGAATAATTAACAGTCGTTAATACGTAATCTTTAGCTCCTTCAACTGAAGTTTGGGCCGTTAATTTCAATTGAAGTCTTCTTATCCTTTATGTATCGTAGCCACGGGAGCCGTTCGTTTAATCTTAGGAGAGTAAACAGACATTAAATTGTTCTGCTTTTATAGTTAATGGACAGCTCGACAAGGGAGCAATGGGGATGAAACAATTTAATGAACTATTAAATGACCTAAAAGTCGAATGATAAAAAAACACAAACTACTAAATACTACAATGGGTACAATAAAAAATTACGATTTACCCCGTTTAATCGTTGTTTTAACGATTGAAAAAATTGTTCTTAATATATTTCACATGAAAAAAACAACTTGAATTGCCTAACATAATAAATTTGAAATTTGCCTGTTAATGTAAAGCTTAAAAATATTCTAAGAACTATCTAAAAGGAAGCATTGCTAAAGAGTTAAAAAAATATGTGTAGTTGTAATCTGAATATTACATCACTATGATTCGACTTCTTGACCGTTTGAACGCGTTATGCAAAAAAATAAAAGTTTATTTGAAAAATGCAAATTTTCCATAAAAAATAAAGTATTTTACAAAATTCCTATATTTCCTTTTATTTGTTCACTTTAGTCTATTTAGGTTGTAAAAGCCATGGACTATAGTAGATTTACGCGTCCGAAGGGTTGAAGAAGTTAATATTTTCTGTAGATACACCGTGGCGTAGTTGGGTAGATACTTGACTACGAAATAGGCGTCGCGGGATCAATTCCGTCATTTTCAAAATTAATTCGTTTTTTTTTAAATTAGTCTGGGTGTTCCATCCTTATTATCTTACAAGCAGATAATTCTTTTATGAATTTATTGATTACATGCGGAAATATTTTTTAGATATCCTTACGTAAAATATTATTCATATTTTTCATTTAATATTTTCATGAAAGTATTAACATACGTCCGCCTAGGTGGTGTAATGGTCAGCAAGCTTGACTACCATACTGGCGGTCCCGGCTTCGATTCCCAGGGGGGTCAAATAAACATAAGTGATTTTTTCATTCCCATATTTATTCAATATTACCCTGGACTGGTACCAGAAGCGGAAGGCTGATCACCTTTCCGTCATGTGTTAACAATCAAGATAACACAGCGTTTATATGGTGC
This sequence comes from Brachycentrus maculatus, assembly GCF_059751285.1. Classification (NCBI taxonomy): domain Eukaryota; kingdom Metazoa; phylum Arthropoda; class Insecta; order Trichoptera; family Brachycentridae; genus Brachycentrus; species Brachycentrus maculatus. The sequence continues at coordinate 5,155,013 of NW_028280793.1, forward strand.
AGTGCCCTATGCACCATCGGGTGTAGATGAGGGTTTGAAGGATATACATATTTAACAGAAAACTGTCAACAAAAACTGTCACATTGGTTATTAACTTTCGCTCGAGCAGATTTACGTAATTACGTCAATATTATGGTAAACACATATTAAATTTATCACCTACGCGTTTTACGTATGTACTCGTATAATCTACAGAAGAGAAATCGAACCATTGGGTTGATTGTGTATTATATGTCAAGTACAAATACTCGGATCTGTGTTTTCCTTGCAAATAAAGCTGATACAACTCACCCCTGCGGCAATGATTAATACGAAAATAAAGGATAAAGTACTCGCGGAAGTATTGAGTATCGAGTACAAATTTCTGCTGTGAACGGGTATCCCAAATGGGCTATTTGGAAGGGTAGTTATAATGCAAGCGTTTGTTTCTTGCAGCAGATACGAAGGCCTCATTAGTTGGGTTCTATGTTCTCGGTTTCCAGTTCTCCACCACGGACTACATGTATATAGAGCGGAGAATTGGAGCGAATCCTATCGAAACATGAAAATAACAAAGGGTTTAAAAATCAATATCTTTATTTTGTATCTGCAACCACCGTTTGCGCTTTTAAATAGCAATAATTTTGAGTATGAACCTGCTGAATCTAGTAAACTTCAACGAATTTATTTATTTATTGTAACTGCGGAGAGTTGGTGGAAATCCATTAAAAAAGAAATTGGGTAATATATCCAAATTTAAACAAGGTTATTTCTATTGAATTCTACTTTTATTTACATATAAATGATAACATGTCAATCATTGTCATATTATCATATATTTATGTAAATTAAAGTAGAAATCAATCCAATAACCTCGTTTAATTTAAATATATTACTCAAAAAAATCAACGAATACTGGCGAAGACGATATGTTTCTAACGATAAAATAAAAATTTCTCAAAAAAATATAATAGACTATCGGGTATTTTTTTGTGTACTAGTGATGAAGTATACAATGTGTTTTAAAAATAAGCAATACCCGCAAAGCCTTATGTTTTCAGGCTTGCCTACAGGTAATTGAATAATAAAAAAAAATCTAACTAGAGAAATCTAGGTTCCGGTAGTACCTACTTATTTCGCTTTTGGCATGAACATTTTTTGGAATAAACACTGCGTGAAATAGAACTGCTCCTAGAAAGTTTTAAGAAGGATGGGTGTACCAAAAAGCACTTTTCAAAACTTATATGTACGAAATTTAGCAGCGTTAGCTCTGCCAAGCAGATAAGTTCTTTTCAGAATCATTTCAACTATTCAAAAAGTATGATGCAAGGTCGCTGCCTATTTTTTTAACTCTTGAACGGAGATATAAAATAATAAAAATACTAGTATGGTGAAGAAGGTGGAGAGATCTCTAATATAAAAAGTAAGTGATTGAAGAACAAAAAGAACAGAAAAGACAATATTTTTAGATGTACTGTAGAACTTAAACTCGATTCAATTGGGACCGGACTCCGTTCGGGTGATCAAAAATTCGAATAGTTTTATTTTTTATCCGCAAAAAGGTATATTTTATATTATTTTTCAACATCTCATCAAAGATGAACAAGAATATGGAAGTCTGGGCATTTACAGGGCTGACGACCGTTATAGGCTGGTTTAAGTGATCACTTTACACACGTGTAACATTTACCAATTCTACCCATGATTGACAACCACACTACTCAAATTCTTGGAAGTTCTATATATATGAACCAATTTAGAAACCTTGTTCTTGAATCACTAGAACTTCATTAGAGACATCTATTGGTGAGATGTAAAGAAGCTTTTTACCAAGCAGAAACTCTTATATTAGTATGCGAGGTCCGAATCCTGGATTATAATCACACACATGAGAAACGCAAGAAAATACAATTTTCATTTTTATTATTTAAGCTTATAATTTGACCAGATAATTTATTTACAACTTTTTTAGTGTGTCCAAATCTGGATTATCTCCAATTACAGGAGTTATTTTCATATTATTTTTCAACATTTTCATATTATTTTTAACATGTTAAAAAATAATATGAAAATAACACCTGCAATTGGAGATAATCCAGATTTTGTGAACAAGTATTTGGGCACACTCAAAATGTTGTATTGGTATATTTTAATTAATTGCTCTTTGTACGTACATATATTGAAAATGGGAGAAAGAAAAACCTTTTTTTAAATAGAAAAACAGTTTTTCATTCATTTTAAAATGGTAACATTTGCACATGTTAAGCGTAGTCACAAGTACTGTACACACATAAGTATGGACGTACTGTAAATGAAAGTCATTTCTTGTTGAAAATATCGGTCAAACAAGATATTTTGTGAATCACGTTTCCATCTTATTTTTTTAAATTCTGGATGCGATTCGAATAATCAGCGACTCAGACACCCAGAGTTCGAATGATTGGATTTCTACTGTTATTTAATATATAATATACGTCCGCCTCCGTAGTATAATGGTCAGCACGCTCGGCTACCGTTCTGGAGTTCCCCGTTCGATTCCCAAGGGGGGTAAAATAAATATAAGTGATTTATTCACTGTAATATTTATTCAATACTACCATGGACTGGTACCTGAAGCGGAGGCCTGATCACCTTTCCTTCATGAGTAAACGATCAAGATAACACTGCGTTGATATGACACAGTGCCCTATGCATCATTGGGGTGTGGAAAAGGGTTTTATTTATTATTTATTTAATATATATTATGAAATAACATTATTTATAAAAACATATAGTGTAAATATAAGACCTCGTATTGTGCTCGTACCTTTAGGTTAATTATGTGGTTGCGTAACCGAGGAGTTAGCCAATTGAACAAGTTAAGCTTTGGGTGTATTATTGTACAACCCCTTTTGAACCACATAATATCCTGAAGAGGATCCTGTTTTTGATTTAGTCGGCAGGGGAGGGTTAATTTTCTATCTTTAATTGGGTGGTGTATTCATGTCAACGCATTTTCATTTCGGTAAATTTCCCTTTGAAGACATTCTCTAAGGGCGCGTCAGTTAAGTACTAACAGGTGGAGAAATTCAAAGTTGATCAAAGACAAACGAATTCTCCTGCGTTCAAGATATTAATAGGAGGTGTTGTTTCACTTTATTCTCAAGATGGCATTAGTGTCCGTTTCAAAGGCGTTGAGGATCGTAACAATAAAACCCTATAGGGTAACCGAATTAGTAAATTTAACATTTAAAATAACAACTATGCTGTTTCTTTTTCACATTTATTTTATTTGACAAGTGACCGGGGTTTCGGCGTTACCAATATCAGATCAGTCAAATAATGTTGGTCACGATGAAAGCTGGTCACTGGTCAAATAAAATTTGTGTAAAAACAATATAGTTGTTATTTTATTATATAAAATGCAGTGCCACCAAGACATTTCAGTATAAATCTTTAACTTATATTTACCCATTGGAATGGATCAGAGTAATGCATACTTGATCGTAAATTACAATACTTATGCTTAAAAAATGTATGTTTGTATGTATGTTTTGTAAAAAATGTAATTCATGTGCAGATATAATTTACAATTAAAAAAATATGAACACATTGTGGTAAGATTTTTTTCATTGATACCTCAAATAAAAATGAAAACGGATTTAGAAATCTGGGCATCTACACGGTTTACGACCTGTCATTGGCTGGTTTGAGTGATCATTATAATTTTTATGTATAATTTACTAATGATTGATGGAAGTTATATTTTTGCTTCAATTGAAATAATCCTTCGCACGCTACTTCTTCGGTAACATGTATAGTTGAAATAAGATTTATTTTATTAGAAATAAATGTTGTTTTCCGAATTATATAATATACTAGGAGACTTCGCAAAAGATAATTTGGATACTCAAAATAGTATAAATTCATATTGTTTTTGATTATGTATTGAAAGCATTTTCTACTCTCAATGATTAAAATTTTGTTTCGCAAAATTCTATTTTATTCAAACAGATATGTGAACTATAATTATTACAACTGTTTCCAATTAATTCACGCGGAAAATTTAATTAATTTAATTGAATAAACATGATATTCTCTCGCGATTAAAACAATTAATTTACATTTAAACTGTAAAAACGCTATTCGATATCATTTGAGAAAGAAGGATGAAAGTAGATTGAATGTAGTCGAAATGCGACCTCTCAGATGAATGTGTGCCAAAATGATGTGTAATAGATGTACGGATGATGAAATAAGGAAACGATGAAAGGCTGAGATATAATAGTATCGATAAAATTAAGATTTTTTTTTAAATGGTTTGGACCTGTGGAACTATTGAGTGAGGAGAATATAGAAATACAAATTTATGAGGCGAATGCAGATTGGCGATTTATAACTTGGCTCAATCAAGTATTTCAAATACTTGAAAGAGGTCACGTGATGCATGAATGTGGAAGAGGAGAAGATTGTTTGCAAAGACGGAGTACTATGGCTTTATATTCTCTTTACCCCTGCAGGGAAGCGGCGTGATAATTAGCTAGTTTTTTTTTTATTCCCATAATTTCTTTTCTACTACTACTACTACTACTACCATCACGCCGTTTCCCCGCAGGGGTAGGCAGAGAGGATGGAACGCCACACTCTTCTGTCCTGACATACACTCCTAGCCTCCTTCACATCCATACATCTAGTCATACATGCCCTCCGATTACGCAGACTTTTGACACCGCCAGATTTTAGGTTCTGATTAATCTGATCGTGCCAAGTCTTTTTCGGTCGTCCACGTTCTGTTTTCCCTCTCACATTCGCCACATATATTTTCTTAGTCATTCTCTCGCTATCCATTCGCTCCACATGTCCATACCACCGCAAAGAGCTCATTCTAATCTTTACAATTATTCCTCCTTCAGCCTTACATTCCTTTCTTATATCGTCGTTTTTAATTCTGTCATACAATGATTTTCCACACATTCGTCTGAGGGAGCGCATTTCAACAGCATTCACTCTGCTTTCATCTTCTTTCTTTTCTAATTTTACTTTTGAGATTTCTTTAAGATTTCTTTAAGATTAATTTAAGATTTATTTTCTAACTTTACATTAATCCCTAAAATAGAGGTTTCATGAGTGATGTCTTTTAATAATCATATTTGTAAATTAAATATATCTAATATATATTTTTATAGGCATTTAGGTGTAAAAAAAAAACACGTTTGAATGTTCCGCAAACGTTGACACTAAATTTTCTGGGAAACAAATAACGATCAAAACGTGCTCAATAGATTAATGTTGCCTTGAATCTTGAAGATAGAAGCTATAAAGCACTACGAAACGTCAGCATGAATTTTAACGACTTTAACGGTTTAAAACAAAAATACAACCGACTGAAAGTTTCTCACTAAACTTTATATTAAGCAGTTCTATTTTATGGAATTCGACTAAATATCATATCATATCATACTTAATTATAACGCAGAATATATTTTCAATAGTTTTTTTATCGAAAATGATAATTTTTGTAAAAAATATATAAAAAATACGCGGATCTTTTCATAAACTGTAACATTCTACGTATATATAATATTGAATAAATGATATTGAAACGTTTATTGACTTACGCATTTTCTTACATCAGTGATTCTCAAACTGATTTCATTGTAAGCGTTCAGTTGAATGATAATTAGATGTTACATAAAGGTATATATCTATCAGAATATATTAAATCTTGATCAAATTACATGTATGGACTTACGTTTTCAATATAAAGTAATAAATCAAGTAAGTAAATCAAAACTCACATGTTTTAGTGAAAAATATATTTTTTAACCTTCTGTTAAAAAAAAAACTTATGGGACATACTAGATTGCAGTAATTTGAGAAATACAGTACATATTCTTTTGTTCATTAATTGCATTATGATGATATACCTTAAAGCAGATAATTACTACTAATTACAGATAACTTGAAGTAAACGAATTTGTAGTTATAAGAAAATAATTAATCTGTTAAGTGATTCTTGTATTTATTTGATATATATCATAAGTATAAAAATAACATGGTTCTAATAAAAGTGGTAGATGAGAATATGCATTTATTTATTTTTGGTAAATATCACTTAAAAAATTAAAAATAGTTTGTGAGACGCATTTCAGTAAATTCAGCATCATCATCAAATATTATCAAACATCATACTGTATTCAATAATGATGCTGGATGTATTGAAAAACGTGTCATAGTAGATTTTAAGAAATATTATTATTCGCCAACTAAAATTGAAATGAAAAATTGATAATTTTTACCATAAAGTGATTGCCAAATCAATGAATAAAAATATACTTTTTTGACAACTCAACATAGATGAAGAAAAATATGGAAGTTTGGGTATTTACAGGGCTCACGGCAGTCATAGGCTTGGTTAGGTGATCACTTTACATACGTGTAAAATTTACCAATTCTACCCATGATTGACAACCACACTACCCAAATTCTTGAAACTTCTAGATATATTGATCTAACTCGTAACACAGTATAAATAGCCATCATTGGTGTGATGAGGAAAGCTTTCATTGAGCAGAGACTCTTTATATTTGTATGTGAGGTCCGAATCCTGGATCATATTAACAAACTTGAGAAACGCCTGAAACGCCTGAAACATAATTAACATTTTTTTAATTTAGCTTAAATTTGATCAGTTTATTTACTTGCAACTTTTTGAGTGCGTCTAAATACTTGTTCGCAAATATGGATTATCTCCAATTAGGAGTTATTTTTTTAATTAATTTTTTCTTTATCTCAACTAAGATGAATCTCATCTATCTTGAGATATTAAAAATAGTGTAAAAAATAACTCTTAATTGCAGATAATCCAGATTCGTGAATAATTATTTGGGCATACTCAATATGTTGTAAAGAAAGTTTAACTGATTGTAATTAAAAGTAACTGTTGATTTTTTTTAAAGGCCTGAAAGTTTGAAAAAAGCTGGTTCAAAGAATAATCCGCCTATTTCGTAGTCCAATAATCCGACATGAGTGAATATTCGGGTCTGACCGACAGGGAAATAATACTGACCAAACAGAGTCGAATGTTTGCTTATTATCGTTGAATAAAAATGTTTGCAAACACACAAAACATGGCAAATAGAAGAGAGGAAGATAAACACAAAGCATGCATCATCCAATGGTTACTCAAACAGTGGGGAATTAGTGGCCTAACATATGTGTTGACCAACCCATCAACTAGTTGGCTACTAGAAAAATAAGTTTACTAATACCCTTCAATTTACACTGTTTATCTTTTTTTTCTTCCATCACATAGTTAATTTAATGTGCGATATTACCCGGATACCAGTCCTTAAAAATGAAAGAGATGAATGATTATTTGTACTTGTCTTTTTGTCATCTCTTATATTTATATCTTCAAACTTTTAAACAAGATATTACAGTTTTTTTAAAGAAAGACGATGAAATTTTCAGGGTTTGTCAGATCTGATAATTTTATGACTTTGTATTTTTATCTGTTGATATTTCTTTGTATTTTTATCTGTTGGGTAGTTCTTGAAATTTATTGTGTTTTTTTTTAAAAATAAATATGAAAGTGGTCTTATACAAGTATTTACTTAAATGTAAATCGTCATATTCTTCCACAAACTTTTTAGCAAATCATTCAATAAAGTTCAGTGATCGCTTGATACAAAGTGTAACACTCAATATTTTCTCCATGATTTTTTTTAACAAAAAGAGAAATATTTGTGTTTTTATTATTTACACTAATATTCCAATTTCATACTTTTTCTGTGAGCCAAAGCGGCTCATTATTGGAAATAGGTATTAAATTGTGGCAGAGCGGGTTCGAACTGAAAAACTCTAACTTTAGAGTCCGCGACACTAACCACGGGACCACAACCCGATACACTGCACTGGAACATCCAAATAATTTTGATTTATAAACTCGTATATAATATAAAAGCAAACATTTATGAGTCTTCTTCGTCTTTCTTTCGGGACTCAAATCTACAAATTTGTGTAAAAACATTTAGATATACTAAAAATATTGTCAATTGCATTCCTTCAAAAAAACGTCTTTTTGCATAAAAAAATTAAAAATCAAAAATATTTTCATTTTTTACATCTCAACATAAATGAAGAAGAATATGCATGTCTGGATACAAACGGGGCTTATGACCTGTCATAGACTGGTAAAGTTATCACTTTATATGGTGAATGTAGCACGTGTGTAAAGAGATCACTTAACCACTCTAGGACAGGTCGTAAGCCGCGCAAAAACTCAGATATCCATTTTCTTTATTTATGTTGAGATGTCAAAAAATGTAAAAATAACTCCTCATAAGTGGGGAAACCCAGATTAGTAAACAAATATTTGGACACACTCAAAATATTGAGAAAAACAATCATATTTATTTAGTTTGAATTCTGTTCTCTTGGATGTTGAAGTTTCTTAAAGAATACTGTCGCAGTGGTCCATTTTCAGTACCGTTATCATTTTGTTAAGATCGTTATTCCTTGTATCACGAAACATCCCAAACAAAGCGCGCAGATTAATGTATGAATAAGATTTGTCGCTGTTCCCTATTGTTAGCGATATTATTATTTCCAAGACTTGATAGTTCTCGGTCGGACAATGGTGGCCGCTCTGCCGAACGGAGTCGAGAATGACTGCAATTGAAGACTGAAATTTGAGCCGATTTGCTTCTGTACAATGAAGCGGTAATTGCATCTTCGCGAGTCTGTACCAGAATGGAAAGGAATTCTTTTGTCGTGTCGGATAAACTCACAGTTACAAGCGAGTAACTCTGATGATGTCCCCGATTGTTTCTATCTTCCTGAGAAATTATTTTTCTTGCATGTACGAATAACATTCAGGTTAACTTGATTGCAAACAGCTCGTATTGCATCTACCATAGTACTATCATAATCTCGTATTTACTTCGTTCCATTAGGTAGGTACCTACAACAAACATCTTTTGATATAAAAAAATGCTTCAGACTTTTTGTCCTTTTTACTAGGACATATAAATGTATGTATATAGGATATATATATATATATATATATATATATATATATATATATATATATATATATATATATATATATATATATATATATATATAACGTGGTAATATTTTTCTTCTGTAAATTGGTTGTAAATAATATGTAAAGTGGGTGTATAATAATAAAATAAACAATGTGTTGCTTTGATACTAAAGTTTATTCTTAATTTATCTTTATAATAACTTTATATCTATCTATCTATCTATCTGATTCTGACAGTTAACAATATTATCGGAAGTCTTTTGTTTTATTCTGAGCGACGCATGCGGCATCTGGTGGTAGAACTGTTTTATGTAGGTACTTTTTGTGAGTACTTAATAAAATGTATAGGTAGGTACCCTAGTTATTTTATTACATCTCCCCCCTTGGGGATGAAAATTCATAGTAAAATTTTCACTCGTCCTCCGGATCATCTTCTTGTAGTGAAGGGACTGGTATAAGTTTAGTGATATGATAAAGTTTTTTTTTTTTTTTCTTTCTTTCTTTTTTTTCCTTCTTTTTTTCCTTCTTTCTTTTTTTTGTATTTTTTTTTCTTTAAAGTAGACACAGTTTTTTTCAATCCATTTGTTTTTTTCTTTTGATTTCCTTCATTTTTATTCAGATCTCTTAAAGTATCTTCTAATATAACCAAATGTACAACTTTTAATTGTTCATCTGCATTTTCATTCGATTCTAAAACAGGATTCCTGCTTAGACAATCTACTTCTAAATTCTTCTTTCCTGGAGTATATTTTGTTTTATATTTTGTAGTATTTTTTTCTACTTTATTTTTATTTTCATTCTTCAAGCACTGTTTCTGTGTTATTTGCATGTCTTCATTTTTATTCTGATCTTTTAAAATATCTTCTAATTTAACCAAATTAACAACTTTTAATTGTTCATCTGCATTTTCATTCGATTTTAATACTGGATTCCTGCTTAGACAATCTACTTCTAAATTCTTCTTTCCTGGAGTATATTTTATTTTATCTTTCGTAGAAATTTTTTCTACTTTATTTTTATTTTCATTTTTCAAGCACTGTTTCTGTGTTATTTGAATGTCTTCGTTTTTATTCTGATCTTTTAAAATATCTTCTAATTTAACCAAATTTACAACTTTTAATTGTTCATTTGCATTTTCCTTCGATTCTAATACTGGATTCCTGCTCATACAATCTGCTTCGAAATTTTTCTTTTCTGGAGTATATTTTATTTTATATTTTGTAGAAATTTTTTCCACATTATTTTTATTTTCATTCTTCAAGCACTGTTTCTGTGTAATTTGTAAATCTTCATTTTTATTATTAATCTTATCATCTTCTTTTGTTTTAAACCAGCACGTTGCTTCAGAGTGATATCGAGTTCCCTTATTTAAATTTTCACAAATCTTACATGGACTTTTATCTTTAATTTTATCACTAGTTCTTAGATTTCCACGTCTTCTTTGATTATCTTCTAATCGTTTTCTTTGATCATCTTCTAATTTTTCTCTCTCACTCCGAACATATTGTAGTAATTGTTTTAATACATCTAATGTTTCATCATCCATTTCCAATTAACAAAATTGTCGTTTTATAACGTGGTAATATTTTTCTTCTGTAAATTGGTTGTAAATAATATGTAAAGTGGGTGTATAATAATAAAATAAACAATGTGTTGCTTTGATACTAAAGTTTATTCTTAATTTATCTTTATAATAACTTTATATCTATCTATCTATCTATCTGATTCTGACAGTTAACAATATTATCGGAAGTCTTTTGTTTTATTCTGAGCGACGCATGCGGCATCTGGTGGTAGAACTGTTTTATGTAGGTACTTTTTGTGAGTACTTAATAAAATGTATAGGTAGGTACCCTAGTTATTTTATTACATATATATATATCTTAGTCGTACAGGAAAAAGTGACCAACTATCAAATATATATTATAAATATAGAATATGTTAAATGAATAATTATTATGAAATAGGAGAATTTTTAATAAAAGTTATTTAAAATTAAAATAATGAAAAATTTTATTTGACGAAGTGAATGTTGAACATATGTATGTTATAAAATTAATTTAGCACAAAGTTGTATTACGTGTGTGTCGTTGTACTGCCAGTGTGGTGGTAAAGAAACAATTTTTCATTTCTGATCTCCATCATCAATACAAATAACAAAGTTGACAGTGACGTAATGCACAGGGGAGCATTCCTGTCTAATAACGTATTAACACTGCAGGATACTACCCTTTTCCCCCTAGCGTCTACTTAATATTGTCTTTCTCATTTGTTTACCTGAATTCTGTCATTTACTTCTACCTTCATTTGTCTTCAACTTTACTCATTTAGCACCAACATATATTTCTTCTTCTTAATGAAATATATAACGGATGAAACAAGGTAAAAGCTGTATAAGTATTTACAACAAAGCAGTGGTTTTCCATTCTGTAATTTAGTTTCTTTGAACCAAATAAAAACATATTAGAATGATTATTAAAAAAATCATAAAAATATAAAGAATAACAAAACTGTATCGTTTTTGCCACATAAATATGAAGAAAAAATACAGTTTTATTTTATTCTTTAATATGCAGTTCCACCCAAAAATGCCAGAAAAAACTGAAATACAAATAAATATTTGACAATCAAATAAAATTTTACATTAAGGCATTAAATTGATATTGAAGCGTGTTTTAAGGATTTAATAAGCACAAAAGCTAGAACGAAATAAGTCATTCTTACTAAACATTTTTTTGTTTTTTTGTTTTTAAGGAATAACCCGCAAATCCGTTACTTTTAGAGGCTTGTCTACAGGTAGGATAGAAAGGATAGGAAAGGTAAATATGAAAAAACATCACAAGTACCCAGACCAATTGAAAATGAAAACTTAAATTAAGCTGGTTTAAGTGGTCACTTTACACACGTGTAACATTCACCAATTCTACCCATTATTAACAACCACACCACTCAAATTCTTGAGAGTTCTATATATATGAACCAATTTTGAAACATTGTTGTTGAATCACTACAACTTCACTAAAGACATCTATTGGTGAGATGAAAAGAAGCTTTTTATTGAGCAGAAACTCTTTTTTAAGTATGTGAGGTCCGAATCCTGGATTATAATCACACACATATATTGGTAAATGTTACACGTGTGTAAAGTGATCACTTAAACCAGCCTAAGACGGTCGTCAGCCCCGTAAATGTCCAGACTTCTATATTCTTTTTCATCTTTGATAAGATATCAAAAAATGATTTTAAAAATATCTCCTTTTATCGGAGATGATTCAGATTTGTCAACAAGTATTTGGACACACTCAAAATGTTGAATATATTTATACACATGTTAACATACAAAATAATACTATAAGTATAATAAAAGTACTATTTTACAGATATCGATACAAATAAACACTGTTGACAATGTTATTAATTACAGTTAACAGTTGTATTCACAAGGAATATTCAGTCATCTTTGATTACATCGCTGCAGTTCCCTGCATCCCAGTCAACTCTGTTAATTGGTACACCCTGTCACTTCTCCCGTCGTCTGTACTCTGGTACTTATACACCCTTGGAATATTGCACATTCCTACAACGAGTCCTTCATCACCGGTATCTATCTATCTCATCCCCCAACCTATTAAGGCCTAAAGCTTACAGAAAATATTACTATGATACAATTAAATAGAAACCTTTATACAGTTTTTTTTTACATTTTCTTACGAATCAATCTATGTTAAATTAATGTCAAGGTTAAAACATAAATTATAATACCTAAGAGAATAAACTAAGGTGAACAGCAATGTTTTTTTCATTATTGGTTATTGTGTTCATTCATTTAATTACCTACCGAACAAAACAAAGTAAGCTAGCATATAGCTTATACGTACTTGCGTCTTATATTTTCACGTAACCAACGAAGTTTAATGATAAAAGATCAACGTAACACTAACTTGAAGAAATATTGTACAATGCGCACAAATTAATTCAAAGAAAAAAAAATGAATTTCATGATTCAAAATATTTCTATTATTATGGTGAGAGTGAGAAACCCATGATTAAAATACATATTCTTTCCAATTTAGTGCCGTCATTGGTACTTTTTAAAAATATGACGATCCCATTGAAATACAGAAATGATGTGAGTACATATAAAAGCTATTTAAAAAAATTAAATAATTGTTTCTAACAAAAATGGAATGTTAAAAAATACACGTTTCTTTATACTACACTTACATTAAAGTTATCTCTTACAACTGAAGATAGTATTTTATAAATTGTCACTTAGACCTTACTTAAGTCTCTGATTTTAAGAGGTTAGTATCTACTCCTGAGAATTCCCAGCTTTCAACAAAGCACAATTTGTCTCCGGACGAACTCACCAAAAAGCTCATTAAACCTCCATACTGTATTAGTTAGAGGAATGACCCGGTCAGAAACCTTACCACATATTAAACATATATTATTTGCACATTTACACCTTCTTAATTGGGCATTAGTTGAGGCGTTGAGACGGGCAAAGTAATTAAATTTAATCGTTTGTGAAGCTCCTTCGTGATATTGAAACAACATTCAGACCATGAAAATTAAATTTACTGAACTCTGAAGCTTAGCATTAGTAAAAGAGTAAGCATAATTATACATATAAATGTATTTTATAAATGTTACTAGTTGGTGAAATATTAGAAAGTAATCATATTTAAATTATATTTTTAAAAAAATACTAAAATATATTGTTTTAGTTCCAAGTGATCGTGATTTAATGAACCTACAATTCCTATTTTTTTTATTTCTATCTTTAAATTATTTTTTATTTTAAATATGCATGATCTTTTGCGCCACGCTGTATTTTATTTTCATATTATAATATTATATTGTTTAAAGTTTTTCATTATTTTACTAATCATTGATTCAAGATTATTTTTTTTAAATATTTTTTTATTTGTATACATTTATTTAAATCACAATTAATACATTATTAGAACTTTTTTTTGCAGAGACCCATCAAGACACTATGTGTGTCTTGTCGGTGGAGTTCTTTTTTAATAAATTTTCTATTGTTTTCAACGATTTTGACCTAATATAGACACAAAAAAGAGAAAAAAATTGAGAATATAAACATTTTACAATTTTCATAAAATTGACTCTTGATCATTTACCCATTCCTTTATTTTTCGTTTGTTCCATATTTTATTTTGACAAATTTAATTTAACAAATTAAAAATGTTCGGAACATCAAACAAGTTATGATGATTATTTTGAAAATATTCGAGAAAGTAAATTCTACGGGAAAATAAAACTTTAATTTTATTAATTATTATAGAATATCTTAGGAGACAAAATAATCGGTGGGTATGTATGAGGAGATACATGAATGTAGAAGAAGCGAAGAATGTTTGCTGAGGCAGAGTGGTATGGGGTTCTATTATCTCTGCAGCATGATGGTTAGTTAGTTAGCTAGAATATATTGTTTTCAGCAGCCTTGTCATAAGGTATCAATATCGAAGTCGTACAGGAGAAAGTGACCAACTAACAGAACGTAATATGTTCAGCAGGGCCATTTAAGTCACTTTTGCTTGGCAAGAAAATAAACATCGATGCAGTTAGTCATTTTTAACAAGTCAATATATTATACTTCCAAGTTAAAAATCACTTTGGGATTTTTTCAGGGCTATATTAAGCTAGTAAGATATCAAATAAACATGGATCACGTTTTTGTAAATAAATGGACTTGGTCACTTTCTCCTGTATGACTACGATATAATGTTCTGCATTACGATTAATCATATTATTTGAAAACATTTCAAAAATATTTTTCGGAGATGTTTCCTATAATTTCTTTCTGAAGTAAAAAATGAACTGGAAATCTAATGGAAATATTATGTAAGCTTTAAAGCTTGGCGCAAATTTGAGAAACGCCCGCCGGGTATTTATTCGAAACTTTAATTACAAATTATCTATTTATATGAAGCTTTTAGTTGTAAATAACGATTTACGAGCATCAAAGCAATGTCAACTTTTCTCATAATTTCAATATTACCGTAGCATCTTTGAAATAACCTCTTAAACGTTAAATAATCTGAAAACATGAATCTGATAATAATTAAGTCATTAGTGCGACAATTTTTATCCGAAATATGTTAAAAAACTTTTTTTTAGTATGGAAATAAATACTAAAATAGCATAACTTTACAACATTTTGATTGTGTCCAAATACTTGTTCACAAATCTGGATAATCTCCAAAAAGGAGTTATTTCTTAATGTTTTTTTTTAAATAATTTGAAATTATCATGTAAAAATAATAATGAAAAGTGTATTTTCTAGCGTTTCTTGAATCCAGGATTCGGATCTCACATATAAATGAAAGAGTCTTTGCTTAATAAAAATCTTTTCTCATCTCATCATAAATTTCTCAAGTGAAATTCTAATTAATTAAAACAGTTTATTTAGAAATTAATCAGTGTAAATGCCCAGATTTCCACATTCTTCTTCAGCAATGTTGTGATGTGAAAAAATAATATAAAATACTAAACTTAACCTTAATTTATCCTTGAAACATCTGCCTGCATTGTTTTTTTTAAAAGTTATTTTAGGGGTATTGCTAGTCTCATTATTTTGATTTATTTTTTGCGATTTAGTAACAGCAGAATACACCACATTTATTACTATTTTTATTTGAAATAATACGTCTGCAAATTCGTTTGGGGTATAAGACGTTAGACTTGCGTGTCGGCAGCTACGAACATATAAATTTCTCATAAAACATGGCTCGATCATTTTTTCTAAGCCGTATTTTAATAACGCTTAGGTATAGCTTATAACTTAATCCACGTTAAGCCCCCACAATGGTCTATAGATAAACGTTGGTAGGGTGCGTGCAAATCAAAAATGGAGCATTGATCACGCCATAACGTAGCCTGATATTGACCCCATTGGTATTGCCTCAAGAACAGGACCTACAATATTTCGGCAGGTATATCATTTTACAAATTTAACATTTTAGTGGGATAGCATGTCAGAAAATTGGACAGTATTATGACAAAATATTTGTATTCCTTTAAGTTAAAATATGTAGGAACGGCATGCGATAATTTGGATTCAAAATATCATTGCTTTTTCTTACGATATGCATTATCTTACGTACTATTGTTTACCTTGTTTTCCAATTTATCCATATGCATTATGAGTACAATAATTAAATGTACATTTAAACTATCGGAGAAATTAAACCAATTAAGTCAAAATATTTCATTAGGCATTTTTGAGCGTCTCATTCGGCATTTATTAGTTAAAGGTTTTCAAAACTTTGATAAAAACAGTACTTATTCTTCTGTCAAAAATATTGAACCATTAAAAAATATATCAATTTAAAAGGAAACGAGAGATTTTTATCTAGTAGAAAAATGGTTAAATATTAGTTAAAAAATGTTTTAATTAATTAAATTTTAATTAAAATATGGAATATAGCATTTGTGAATAAAAATTTGACCACACTCAAAATACTGATAAAATGAGGTGTTATAGATTTTATTCCATTATGACTAAATATTTAATTTTTTTTTGGAAAAATTACATTATTTCAAAAAACCGTTAAAATATCGTTTTCAATGATAATTAAAACAATAAATTTTTCATACCTTTTAAACTTTGTAACTTGTTTTAAATATGATATTCATAAAACCTTTAAGATTTTAAGATTTTAAGATACTGCTTTAAAAGTAACTTTAAAATACTTACTTAGTACTTTTGGAACTAAAACTTGCAATCTTTACCGACACTCTACCTAAACCAGAGCTCACTATAAATTCATGAAACTCCGATATTTGACCGATGAATGATATAATTAATATAAAATTAGAATACAAATTGTGAAAAGTTTTCAAAGCTATTCAAAACAAAGAGTTTAAAAAAAAGACTAAAAGATATCGCTTGCAATACTGTAAAGTGATAGAAGTGAAACTTCTTACAAAATAAAGAATGAGAGAGATTTAGTGTAAGAGACAAAGAGAGCGAGAGAGGAGAGAGAGAGAGAGAGAGAGAATCTCAAGAGAAATACAATACAAAATTACCCCAAAAAATTTTCCTTTTATACAATATTTACATTATCATTGATTGGTGCTTTAATTGATAATACTGATTAATGGTTTGTGACAACTAGAATATGAGATATTTGTCCGTGATTCAATATCATCGAGATAACGAGTTAAAGATAACGAAATAATTAAAAAAAAAAATTTTTTTTTAAATATTACTTGTACAGCGTGTAGTACCTCACTGCTCATATATAGCGTCGTGTACATCTACAATATAGTTATATGTGATCTTGTCGCTTATGTACGTCGTTCTCTTTTGATTTCTTTCTCCTTCTCTCAACATTATATCTTTCTTTTCTTTCAACAAAACGTGACTGATAAACACCACGCGTCCTTGAAATTTCACTCTCAATTATCTTCCAATTATCAATTTTCGAATCGCCGCCCAAGAAGTTTCACTTCAAAAACTCATCACTCCGTGATATTAAAAAATGGTTTCATTTCCTTGTCAATAGCAGTAGTATGCAATGAAACTCACAGGGCATGTCGGAGCTTTTGTTGCACAAAAGCTCGCGTAAGTAAACAGAGTATAAAAGTTTCATTAAAGAGCGTACACGTCACAAAAACCGCACAACAATACGCCACTCTTGACAATATTTCACTGCTTATTGTTTGGTATGAAACGAATGGCATATTTTAGCATCGTCTCTCTTCATAACTGAACAATTTTACTAGATAAACGGTTTGCGCAAGATTTATGTACGAAAGTTGTTGAAAAGCTACGTTCTCTATCATGGATCTTGTACTCTTACCAAACATATAAAGTATAGAGCGTGGTGAAACGATTCAGGAATGCTACAAATAGCGACTATTGAAGGAAAAGGAAATACGTGTGTACTTTATAGTAGTACTAAACGAATCAAATATATTTTATAAGAAAATAGGTAAACGATTTTATTTTGATAACCTACATATTCTGTTGCAATATAAGTTAACAACATTTTGAGTGTGTACAAATACATGTTAACAAATCTTGATTATCTCCAATTGTAGGAATAATTTCATATTATTTTTTGACATCTCAACATAAATGAAGAAAAATATGGATGTCTAAGATTTCCATATTCTTCTTCATCTATGTTGCGATTTAAAAAAATAATATGAAATAACACTTATTTATGAGATAATCCAGATTTGTGAACAAGTATTTGGACACACTCAAATATGTTGTTAATTAATTATCTGGTCAAATTATCACCTAAAATAATCAAATGAAAAGGATATTATCTGGTGTTTCTTATGTAAGTATGTGATTTTAATCCAGGATTTGGACCTTATTTACAAATATAAGAGTCTTTGCTCAGTAAAAAAGTTTCTTCATCTCACCAATAGATATCTCTTGTGAAAATTCTAGTGATTCTATACAATGTTTCGAAAAACGTATAAGATAATATATTCTACCTGACTCTCAAAACCATTAAATTCAGTGTCACCATTTTTGAAGTAATATTTCATGAAATAAAATGGTATAGGACGATCTATCGTGAACAAACGTTTGAAAAAGTTTTTATAGAAAAGTGCACACCGCACGGAGTACAGTGTGCACCGCAGATTGGTTAAGCTAACGCAGTTAATGCAGTGACTACATACTCGGATATGTTTATTCTGTTTATTTTGCGAGCCGAGCTTGAAAAAACATGCTGGCCTTTTTTGTTTAATTCATGTTCTCCGGATCTGTGTTTTAATATTATGGCAAACGGAGCACGACATTTTGCAACGAGCTTTATACTTGACAAATAAACACTGAAGGGGTTTTCTCTATATTGGCAGTAAAATTAAAAAAATTCAACATAAATTCATAATTTAGCGCTCTGTGAAATAATATAAATTGCTATTCATTTAAATCAGTTTATCGTTTAAAAATTGTTTCGCTTCAAATCGATTTATTAATATACATGGCTACGCATGGCTGAAATCTAGTCTGGCTAAATTGAAAATAATGAAAACAGAAACCTCAAATTTTTAATATATTTAATTTCACAATGCTTGGGAGGCAATGAAAGCATTAAAAATCTATATAACAATGCAATGAAAAGTTTTTAATATACTAAGTAA
Organism: Brachycentrus maculatus; assembly: GCF_059751285.1. Classification (NCBI taxonomy): domain Eukaryota; kingdom Metazoa; phylum Arthropoda; class Insecta; order Trichoptera; family Brachycentridae; genus Brachycentrus; species Brachycentrus maculatus. The sequence goes on from NW_028280793.1 coordinate 5,174,160, forward strand.
CAGTAGCTTTTAAAAATCACGATGTTCACCATGAGCAACGTTTAGTATAGCGTATATTGCTTTTACGTTAAACAGATGGCGCTGCCTTTGGGTTAATAAAAGTCATTAAATAAACATGTGTTTATGCGTTATAAATGTACATAAAAACAACGAAGTTTCAAATTTTCAAAGCATCCCGTTCATTACTAGGAGATTTTTCGATTTTTATAAAACAAATATTGAAATTTTAATTTCCATACTTATGGTGAATTTAATAAATATGAGGGTTTTCTTGTAGTTCTTCAATAAACTAATTATATCAGAGACATTCAAATACATACATTATTTTAATCAAGTATTCTTAGGAAATATAAGGTTTTTAATTTAAGTCTTACTTAGTAAATACAACTTATTCTTAAAATCTACTGTGACACGTATTTCGATGCATTCCGCATCATTTTCAAATACCTCGGATAAGGAATGCATCGAAACACGTGTCAGAGTAGATTTTAAGAAATAGTGGAATTTACTAAGTAAAACTTTATTTAAATGGATAGGTTTTACGACAAAGCGACTGCCAAATCAATAAGTTAAATAATGGGTACCTATATATTATATTAATATAAAGATATTTTAGTCGGAAAATAAGTTTCATTATGACATGTTGATTATTAAAAAAAAAGAACATTACAACTTACTGTGTTTCATTTCATTACACGTAACAAGTTTAGAAAACTACAGTTTTCGAAATTCACGAATCATATAATAAACGAAACAAAGCACTCATTTGAAATACATAAAAGTTTAATTATGATGAAACGTTAATTGATAATATGCTTCTTCTAAATATATCACCATTATTACCTATGTTTCCTTTTACAATACGTCTCGTTCTTTAATCCTCTCCTCTATTTACTACCTTTTTTTTGCTCATTTGTTATACTATTCACCTGTATTTTTCGAAACTAGTATTGGTATTATATTCTACAATATGTGGTATTATATTCTTAAAAAAAGGAGATTATGTTTACACGGAAATAGCCTTAAGGGGACAAACACGTGTAGTATTATATATACAGTATATTATAATAGAGGTTTGGTGACATGATACTTAGACTTTTTTCTTATCAGTACGTTATGTACGTTTTCTTGATCGTAAATAACACGCAGAAAAGGGAATCAGTTCACGATTCAGGTATTTTCTAATAAAAGTTAGTATTATGTTGACCTATGGGGGGATTGTGCTCACAATCTGTACCCGGGAACACCCGAGCGAACGGTTGCGCCCATCTATCATCAGTCGAATTTGAGAAATTTCCTTTTTTTATTTACACGACTGTGGGAAAATTGGACTTATTTAGGAGAATCAGACTTAAGAAATTTATTCGTTTTGTGTCTAAAGCCAATAAGAATGGTTGTCATCGATTTAAATTTATATTAAATCTAATGAGTGCGACTAGTGGATTGATCAGTTTTAAAATAAGGTAATCATAATTTTTAAAATTAGTATCCTGACCGACATTACGGAAAATATCCTGATATTTTGTAAATGAAATATTGCTTACTTTAGTAAACAATATTTCAATTAGTTTAATAAATAAGTTTAGTATATAAAGAGATTTATCAAATTTTTGAAAATGTGAAAAAAGACGTACGTGATTTTTCTTTCCTAGCCCTGTCCAGTCGATGAAAGTCTGTAATGTACTGAAAAATGAAAAGAAGAAAAATTACTCCTCCAGGCATATTTTTTTAAACACGAGACGAGGATAAAAAGATTTTGGCCTAGATGTTCAAGGAAATCTTGTAGACCTATTTTTTTTTAATTTGACGACCTTTTTTGTTGTTGGTGATATTAAAATGTCCCGACGGTATATTACCAATTCCAGGTAGTGGTGTTTCTGGAACATGGTTTTGTGAGTAATATTGTTATTACAAACCCGTGCGGGCTCAAACAAGTTCAGCAAATTCAAAATGGTTTTGCAAGGTTCATATTACTACAAAACAATATTTAGTAGAAAGCTGTAGTGTTTACTTGTGAATACTAAATTTGCAATATATAAATGACAAAAGTGTGACTAGCAAGTAAGTAAGTAAATTTACAAAAATGTCTTTGCCACGGCAAAGCCCATTCAGGATACGTTATTTGGAATTTAAATTGTAAAAATGATTATTTGCACGATAATTTTTTTTGAGTAATATACTTCATGGTGAGATTTCGGGTAACGTATTAAGTTTTAAAATACAGGAGAGAACTATACACTTTTACCAAAATAAAATTATAACAATAAAATGAATGAATTAAAGTATTTCTTGAATGTTTTTCGCAGATAGTTTGTGGCACATTTTATAAACTTTATAAAATAAAACAACTTTGTTTTAACCATTTTTTATTGGTACACTTTATCCAACCGGTTTCGAGAACAACCTTGTCATCATCGGGGTTTATTTACTCAATTCTAAAATATTTAAATAATAAATAATAATAAATAATAAAACCCTTATCCGCACCCCAATGGTGCATAGGGCACTGCGTTATTTAAACGCAGTGTTATCTTGATCGTTTACACATGAAGGAAAGGTGATCAGCCCTCCGCTTCAGGTACCAGTCCAGGGTAATATTGAATAAATATGACAGTGAAAAAATCACTTATATTTATTTTACCCCCCTTGGGAATCGAACCCGGGACCTCCAGAACGGTAGCCAAGCGTGCTGACCATTACACTACGGAGGCGTATTTAAATACTCATAGTTAATTATTCTTCCCTACCCGTTGGATAAAGTGTACCAATAAAAAGTGGGTAAAACAAAGTTGTTTTATTTTCATAAAGAATTAAAGTTTGTTTTGTCAAACAATTTAATAAATACAAGGAAGTCAGAAAGTATTAATAAAAATATGTATTAATAAAAAAAAACAACAGCAATAACTTACAAATAACTACAGAACAAAAAGGTGTACTTATGATTATTAATGCTTATATTTATTTTTATACTAATTAAATAATTTGTACAAATAAAATAAATAGTTTTAATCTGATGTAATTTTAAGACAAAACCGGCAAAACTTTTTTAAAAGTGGTTTTTCTGCAGGTCTGTTAGTTAGGCAGATGTGATAAATACGTAAAATACAAACAACCCATCCAATTGAAGATATATTTCTTCGATTCATTTTTCAATTCGTAGGAATCGATCAGCGACGCCAGTTTCACAGTCAAGCGTCTACCCTACTACACTACTGTACCTGTCATTAACATAACTAATGTCAAAGTAAAATAAAAATGGACTTATGATATTCTAAGGGTAAAAAAAATTCTAGCTATTTTGGTCGATGTTTTCTGCATTCAATATATTTCCTGTTGTTATAACAGCAACTAATATTGCAACAAGAAGTCCTAAAAATAAATCGGTGGAGATAGTTATCGTAAAGCACAAAACTCTTATAACGGTGTTCCGCTTAGGGATATCATAAAAAGTGCATATTGGATGGCCACCAGTTCTGTGATGACGGTAAAAGGCATTCAGCGAAAGTGCATTCTGACGGAGCCATTATGGAAACCATTTTAGAGAATATTACAGTGTATTAGATATCCTAACAGCTCAGGGAACGACATTAATTTGAAAATGAAAAAATAATCAATTGTAATGAATGGAGGTTTAAAAAAAACTCATTGCTGTATTTGAAAATATTTATCTGATCCCTTTGAGGGTGAAGTAAACTTAAAACATAATTTATTTATTGACTTGGCGTTTAATTTGTAGAACTCCATTTTAATTTATGTATTAATTTTAAATCAAACACAGATTTTTTGAGTCTACTAAGTTGTATTTTATTAACAAAAAACACATAAAAAATTATATTGTGACAATTGTTTCGCCTTGTTAGGGCATTATCAAACGAATGTCTGATAATGCCCTAACAAGGCGAAACAATTGTCACAATATAATTTTTTATGTGTTTTTTGTTAATAAAATACAACTTAGTAGACTCAAAAAATCTGTGTTTGATTTAAAATTAATACATAAATTAAAACATAATGATCAAAATTTTAACTACATATATGAGCTTTTAGTCTATTTTCTTACTCATCTCTATAAAAAATCCATGAAATTATTCGCAGCAACACTCACCATTTTTCTTATGATTGTCAACCATATAAATTAAATTTCGAATGTGTTCATTCAAAATATGTGAAAAAAAATATTTTTTTTTTTTATTCAAATTTTAGGACTGAAACATTTTTAATTTTTTTTCTTAATTTCTCACAAAGGAATAATGGTAGGAAAGAACAAGCGCAAAGAAGGGTTAAAAATTTATATTTATGATTTTTCTATTTGTATAAGAATATTTGGATGTGTTTTGTAGGTTTGAATTAGGTGGTCAAACACAATATAGGACTGCATGTGACACTGCTTCCTTTGATGCAGAGTTAAGTTGATCTTAATTATATTAATGCAAAGTGATTACTCTAACGCTGTAGGATTATAAAAAAATAGTTAAAAAACATTAATATTTATTTTGGTCCCTCTGGAAATCGAACCCGTAACCACTATACTCTGAAGGCGGATATAATATTGGTATACTTTTTACAACATTTTGAGTGTGTCTAAATACTTGTTCACAAAATGTTGTAAATAAATTATCTGGTCAAATTATAAGCTTAATAATAAAAATGAAAATGGTATTTTCTGGCGTGTTATAATCCAGGATTCGGATCTCACATACTAATATGAGAGTTTCTGCTTAATAAAAAGCTTCTTTACATCTCACCAATAGATGTCTCTAGTGAAGTTCTAGTGATTCATGAACAAGGTTTCTAAATTGGTTCATATATATAGAACTTCCAAGAATTTGAGTAGTGTGGTTGTCAATGATGGGTAGAATTGGTGAACGTTACACGTGTGTAAAGTGATCACTTTAACCAGCCTATGACGGTCGTAAGCCCCGTAAATGCCCAGACTTCCATATACTTCTTCATCTTTGATGAGATGTCAAAAAATAATATGATAATATTGGTATACAAATAATGTCATTATATTACTCATTTCTATCAAAAATGTCATATATCAAAAAACTTGATTTTTCAGGAGTTCGTTTTTAAAGTTTAAAAATACAATACAATGTATAAAAAATAAATATCAAGCCACGTATTGAACTTTTTACTGTGGAACAGATCTTTGTTGTTAAAACCTGAAGGTTTTTTCACTATTTGAAAAATGCACGACTGAAAATTGTCGATTTTTCAAATATAACGTTGTTGAAAGGAGTGAGCGATGCGAATTATTAAAATATTATACTAAATACGTTGACTTTTTATTATTTCCAAATCAATATCACTTGATTCTAGTAATTTCAATATTTGGATACAGAGATGTACAGAGGACGGCGTCGAGTTAAACTGAATGATGAATAATTCATTACGCTTTAGAATAACCCATTATCGAGAGTGCCGAATCTGCTAGGTAATGAACTGGGATCACTTTCCAATCTAACATTGACATGGCTAAATCCAACTTTAATCCTTAACTTAAAATTTCGTGTGCAGAAGTCACTTTGAGTTTTAAATTGAAACTAAGTTATAAGAGGGTAAAATTAGTTGGAAGGGTAAGTGCCGGGTTGATAAAGTAGTAAATTAATCGATTTTATCAAGAAAACCAATCGTTATCAAAAATTATCATCTTGTAACCATGAAATAGAAAAAAAAACTGTCACTAATTGTCAATCTCTTCTTTGAATCAACATTAATGTTTTATAAAATACAAGAAAAACGGGAAGAAAAAAAAGATAAAATTAAGAACAAGTGAGGGAATATGTACGAACTTTTATACTTCTTTATTGATTTCCTATGCCAAGGGCATATTTAACAATATTCATTTATAAAATTTAAAAAAAAATGTTTATAGCATGCAAGCCATTAAATCCGACATGGCCGAATGTTGCGGTTTATTTCAAATCTACCTTCATACGCGTATGTAATACTGAGTTATTTTTATGTATACATTTATCTTTATTCCGAATCTTGAGATGACGTGTGCTGATTCATATGGCATATCGTTTTATTAAATACAATATAGAAAAAAAATAGAGCTAACATAAAAAATCCTGTATAAAACAACAGTAAAAAAAGTAATAAATGCAGTGAGATTTATTATATATAAACATGTTCCCCTTATTCGAACCCATTGGAACATAGGGCACTACATCGTATCGATGCAGTGTTATCTTAATCATTAATTTCGTGAAGGCAAGGTGATCAGTCCTGCGCTTTTTATACTATTATTTTGATATTGTATGATAATATGAGAAATAAAATCACTTTTATTTGTTTTGAGCCCCCTGGGAATCGACACCGAGACTTTCAGCAATATACCCAATCGCACTTACCACCACACTAAAGAGGCGGACCATACTAGTAATATATATGTACATTAGATTGAGTAAAGTATAGATTTCCATTAAATCTTGATTAATAAATAATCGCATTACTATTATCTTTTAGCAGATTATGGCATTTGCTAAATTTCTTAATTAGCCGTATTTGAAATTCAAAACTGGTAACACCAAGCGATCTGTTAATTCTCTTTGTTGAAAAACTGTAAGACTTATCGTCGAGAAATATTTCAAAACCCAGGATTAAAAGCTTTAAAAACAATAAATTAGTTCAAAACTCAAAACATAGACAGCTTTAATAAGGCAACAAGAGGGAACAACTTCCATCAACGTACTTAAATAAATATGAAAATTAACCCGGCTTTGATATAATACTCAATAGAGATTTAAGATAATCTTGAAATTTAAGGTGCGTATCCGTAATATTATAATTTTAGATGAATTCAAAATGAAATCCTTCTGTGAAATTTTGTATGATCATAAAGCAAACCTTTTAGAATGAAATTCTTACATTTTCCATTTAATGTACAGTAAAAATATTTAATTTACACAGGGAATTATTTCACTTATCAAGGATAACGATTTCAAAGGATCGAATACTTAAAGCAGGGATAGCGAACGAGGGACCCGCGCGGGGTCATATAACCAGCTTGAAGTTTTAGATGAGATTATTTTTATTCGAAGCAATAGTTTAATAAAAATAAAATGAAGAGCGATAAAAAGTTAAGACATCACTTACTATGAACCATAATAATAACTTGTCTTTTAAAATTAAAAGGTTAATTGAAATTTAACATGTAAATTTTGAAGTTAATGAAACATGTTAGACTTGATTTTAATTACTCATCGTTGTGACCCATGATGTTTTTTTTATTTGAAAAATTTGATTTTACCCACTTGCGAAAAAGGTTCGCATCCCTGACATAAGTTATATTTTACGATTCTACCGATTTCACTATTAATGTATTGAAATTTTTTTTTTTTATTTGAAAAAAAAACAATGTTTCTACTCGTTATCGTATGCAATGATAAAAACCTCTTGAATGTTGAAACTGCATCCCCGCAAACTCAGTCGGATTCAATCGGGACACATTAAGTAGATACAACCGCCGTAGAGGTAACACGTCTTTCCACGCGCGATTTTTTTAAAAATATAAATTTAATATTTTTTTTATTTTTAGAACATACATACAAAAAATATTTTTATAATTTTTTCTAACTCGTAAACATTCAATGACATTTAAAACCATATAATTATTTTGAAGAAAAAAACAATTGCTTCAAATGTTACCTGAATTTAGAGATAATTAAGTTGCGACTTGACAAATACTGGGCCTTAAATATTTCCATTTCCTGTTCTTGTTTTTATCAGCTAAGGCATATTAAAATTGCCAGTTGATGCGGTCCGTCAATTGATATATGCATTTAAAGTATCTAGAGCAGATTATCGTAACAGTATATACACGGGTCTACCAAACAATAAAATGGCTCGACTCTAATCTGAGTTAAACGCTGCAGCGAGACTGATTTATTGGAATTTCTAAATTCAGTCACATCACTCCGCTACTTCACATACTGCACTGGTTAGCTTTCCCGAAACGGTTGAGTATAAACTCTGTCTACTCATGTATAAATCAATGCATAATATGGCTCCAGAGTTTCTAAAAGAGCTGTGCATTCCAGACGAATTGGTTGATAGATGTCTCGCGCTTCGATCGGCTAGAACAAGTACTACGGATAAAGTGATCTTACTAGCTTGCAACCAGCGTAATAAATTTGGCGAGTGTGCTTTTGCTGTTGCGGGACGGGTGGTGTGGAAGCTCTTTCACAAGTAGTTTGAAATATTGAGATTAAGTTGATCTTCAAAATAGAATCATACATACATTTCACGAAGGTCTATTGCAAATGACTCAAGTCAACCACAGATGGTGCCGTGAATTCGCATGCGAAAGGAAGAGTTAATTAAACGACAAACACAACTTCCAAAATTTTATTAATATGGTTGTCAATCATGGGTAGAATGGAGAATGTTACACGAGTACAAGGTAATTAAAGTTTATAAAATAAAACAATTTTGTTTTAACGACTTTTTATCGGTACACTTTTTCCAACCGGTTTTGACAAGAACCTTGTCATCATCAGGGTTTATATACTTATTCTACAACGTTGAGTATTTCAATGTTGTTTTATTTTATAAAGTTCATAAAATATGCCACAAAGTATCTGCGAAAAACATTCAAGAAACAAAGTAATTACTTAAACCAGCTTATGGCAGGTCGTGAGCCCTGTAAATACTCAGACTTCTATATTCTTCCATATCTATGTTGAGAATTCAATATTAATACTGGACATAATTCAATTTGGTAAATTTTAAATTTTGTAAAATTTTTAGTAAAAAACAAATTTCATCGTAAATTTTATTACGGTCTTCAAATCAAATTAAATATTCCGACTGATTTTATCACGTCTTTTTTTATACATGACTTTATTTCCGATATAAGATTTTATTATTTCAGTAACCCCAGTATTCAAAGGTAAACGAGCGTTCCGTTTAAGTCAATATCTTTTCATCACCGGGATTTCCTTGTGAGTTATATCCAAGAAAGTTAGGAAACTTTTGCATTGGAGAATGCCTTATCCCTTGTACTGATTCCAAAGCGATGCTACTGGAAACTTTTGCTCTGCGGCTAGGATATCAAATTTAAAAACACAAAGTTCCAAGAAAATTTTCATAGTGCTTGCAGTTAGAAATAATAGAGAATTTTACATAGTCATACCGGAGAAAGTGACCAAGTGCATTTTTGGCCAAAGCGTGATCATTGACTATTTGATATTTTAATAGCTTAATATTGCCATGAAAAAAATACAGTCAGACAGGATAAAGTGACAAAGTGCATTTTTTGCCAAAACGTTATCATTGACTTTTTGATATTTAACCAACTTAATATTGCCATGAAAAACATCCCAAAGGATTTTAAACTTGGAAGTATAGTATATTGATTTGTTAAAAATGACTAACTGCATTGGTGTTTATTTTCTTGCTAAGCAAAAGTGACTTAAATGACCCTCCTGAACATTTTACGTTTTGGTAGTTGGTCACTTTCTCCTGTACGGCAACGATATGTATAGTGATACAGTCGATCCTGGATGTGAGACTTGGATATAATAAGGAAAGCCTTTGTAAAAGAGAGCTGAGTAAAGGTGTTATGATCCCCTCTATAAAAACAAGAATGGACCTTTTTATAAAAGAAAAAATTCCGATACCTTAGACTCTCTTATATTTAAGTTCGACTGCATATAAGTATTAAATAGCAGACAAAAATTTTATTGTTTGCCTCCATGATTTAATGGTTGGTGTATTTAGCTACCGTACTGACTGGAGGTCCCGGGTTCGATTCCCAGGGGAATAAAAAAAATATTAGTGATTTTACACTCAAATACTATTAATTATTTCCCAGGACTGGTCCTTGAAGCGGAGTAATCACCTTGCCCTCATGTCAGTAAAGATCAAGAAAACACTGCGTCAAAACGATGCAGTGCCCTGTGCACCATTTGGGTGCGGATAAGGGTTTGAAGTATATTTATATTTCTCTTATAAAAGAGAAAAGGGTTTTAATTTAGAATATTCGTACTGAAGTTGTGTTTGTGTTTTCGTTATTCATTGGCAAAGTTGGTCCCACCGATCGCAACGTTCTACCGCGGTGTTTCGTAGTATTTCGCAGCGGTAGAGTCTGTTCGCAAATGTGGGTGATAAAAAGGAATATAATTTTGCCTCGTTGAGAAGTCGTGTTCCGCTAGGTGTTATAGTCCCTTTTATGGTACCTGCCTTCAATGGCCCGGCATAAAAGAAATAACAATGCCCTATAAAGGAAAACATGGACTCCAATAAAAAATCATGATCCAATTTGCCTACATTTTATATTTACTCGCTCAGCATCCGTGATGCATATTAAGCCGGGATTAGGCAGTCGTGTGATATTCTCAAAATCGTGTTTAAGGCTCGGTTGGAAGTACTATATATATATATAAATATATATATATATATAAATATATATATATATATATATAAATATATATATATATATATATATATATATATATATATATATATATATATATATATATATATATATATATATATATAAATATAAATATATATATTATATATATATATATATATATATATATATATATATATATATATATAAATATGTATATATATATATATATATATATATATATATATATATATATATATATATATATATATATATATATATATATATATATATATATATATATATATATATAACTATATATATATATATATATATATATATATATATATATATATATATATATATATATATATATATTATATATTTATATCTATATTATTTAGTCAGAGACGATAGGACGTATACGATAACGTAACCTTCGCCTCTTTCACATTTGTGTACCTCCTCATACATTCTGACTCCTGATCTGACCGCAAGTATTTGACATACTTGATCATGCTAGTTTTTCTTTGGTCTTCTACAGCTCGTATTTTCAACTACATTCGCCTCATAAATTTATTTTGCTGTTATTTCTTCTTCTTATTCGTTCTACATGTCCAAACCATCTCAACATTCCTTTTTTGATTTTATCGGTAGTGCTTTTCTCACCATCTTCTCTTATTAATGAAAATATAAACTCTTTTCCCCAAGCAACGTACTCATTTTTGACAAGAGCCTAAGCGTAGTTGAGTAGACACTCTACTACGAAACTGACACTGAAGGTTCGATTCCCGACAATTTCAAAATTTAAGAAATATTTGTTGTCAAATAATCTGGGTTTTTGTTTTATATTTGATATTCTTTTACTTTTGCCTACTCTATCCTGACAATCTTATATTTTAAAACATAGGTTTTGCAAGTTGTTCCTTTAAAAGGAAGAAGAAAAAGAGAAGAAAAAGGAAGAAGAGATATTTTATTTTCAATACAATGCGTTCGCCTTCGATGCAAATTTAAATCAAAGAAAAAATAATTTTTATTAATTGATATTGACATCTTTATCCCGATGCGGTATAATTTTTGATATTTTCCCTACCATTTATCTCTCTTCCACGTTGTCAATGCAATTCGGAGTGAGAGAGACGCGACTTTACGCGCTTGAGGTTCCTTAGTTCAGTATTAAACCTATACCTGAGAAATCCGAGTTTTTGCTTGTATTTTGCTGAGATCTGGAGAGTTGTGTAAAAGTTCCTTGTAATTTATGGAAAATACCATCCTTTGATATATAACACTCTATTAAACTGTAGGTCGAGTTACGAGCGAACGAACAGGGTATTGTTAGGACCGATAGAATGATTTTAATATATATTTATGTATTCTTTTATATTTTATCAGAATAACAAGCGTCGACTTGTAGCCGCACAAAGCTCAACTGTTCTCAGTTATAATATTTTTCGTGAAGTTAAATTTTATATCATATTTGTAAAGCTAATATAACCTGGTATGAGTAAAATCTAATAAAAAAAAGGATAAGAAAAAAGGTCAATTCTTACATGAGGTTTTGTTACTACCTAGGAATAAGTGATTATAAATATTTTCAAGATATTATACATCAGGACAATATTAGGGTTTACGTTTGTCATTGGCTGGTTTCAGCGATCATTCATACCACTCTCCCAATGATTGATGTGTGAGTGTGTTGATAATGATCCCTCAAGTTTAAGGAACAAATTCAGGAAGTGTAAACAAAAGTTGACCATTCTTTAAATTTGTGATTTTTTACATACTTTTTAAAAACGTTTTGTATATCTTCCCAATTAAATGCTTGGTGTATTGATTTGACAATTTACATTTGCAACAGTAAAGTATAATATTTCTGTTTTGTAATACATGATTGGTAACCGCAGTTATGAAACATTATTTGATTGAATTATATTCCTTTCGACGCACTGCTTTCAGACGCTATGTTACATTGTAAGGTTGTATTGTGCAGTGTAAATAACTTATTATCGTTCCTCTTAAATAGCGAATTATGAAACACACCACACAATTATTACTGCTTTCTAAATCCATTCGCGACTCGAAACAATGTAACATGCCTTCGCGAAATCTTCGATAATGTTGCGAAACTTTTGGTATGTATCGAATTTAAAAAATACAAAAGTTATAATAAATGGTAAAAGTTTTCATTCTTGCAAGTAGCATGACGTTGGTAAGTTAGTTGGCATTGGCACCCCATGCACATGAAGTAAAACATGGGGTGAAGAAAATTTTAAGAGGGGAGTCTATCAACAGGCGTTGTGCATGTTTTAACACTCTCTTTAGCCTCTTTGCGCAATGTTCAGATCTTATAGCTTAATTATTATTTTTTTGCATTTTGTGAATTAAACTAATGACAATATGATGTATTTATTAGATATTTTGGGTATCGCCACGTAAAAAACTATGAGTAATAAAACTTATATCAAAGAAAATTATATTACTTAGTATAATCTATATTTTATTTTTTGACATCTCATCAAAGATGAAGAAGAATATGGAAGTCTAGGCATTTACGGGGCTGACTACCGTTATAAGCTGGTTTAAGTGATCACTTTACACACGTATAATATTCACTAATTCTACCCATTATCGACAACCACACAACTCAAATTCTTGAATATTGTAAATATGAACATATTTAGAAAAATTGTTATTGAATCACTAGAACTTCACTAGAGACATCTATTGATGAGATGAAAAGGTCTATACTGAGCAGAAACTCTTGTATGTAAGGACCGAATCCTGGATTATAATCACATATATGAGAAACGCCACAAAATATCATTTTTAATTTTTATTATTTAAGCTTAAAATTTGACCATTAAATTATTTACAATATTTTGAGTGTGTCCAAATACTTGTTGAACGATCTGTGAACAAGTATTTGGACACACTCAAAATGTTGTGAAGTATATTTTATATATTTACTGTTACTTTATTTTTACTTATTCAATAATTGCCTTTTATTTTCATTTATATTTATTTGACTTACTCTTTTATTATTACTTTCATTTATTCTAGGATTTTTTTAAAGTCTTTTGATTACTTGATCTTATAAATTATATTAACAATTCAGCTGTAAATAAAGTTTGTAAAATGATCTCGCTCTCTAAACACAAGTACCTAGTACGCTCTATTAGAGAGGTAACTTGTTATCTAAAAATATTATTTTGTTTTGTATCTTATTTTATTTACAAAAACATGGTTTTAAAAATAGATACGATAAAATAATAGAATAATTTTGATTAAAAAAAACGGTAAATTCAGAAATATAAAATTAAAATTAGTTCACAACATTTTGAGTGTGTCCAAATACTTGTTCACAAAATCTGGATTATCTCCAATTACAGGAATTATTTTCATATTATTTTTTGACATCTCATCAAAGATGAAGAATAATATGGAAGTCTGGGCGTTTACAGTGCTGACGACCGTCATAGGCTGGTTTAAGTGATCATGACGGTCGTCAGCCCCGTAAATGCCCAGACTTCCATATTATTCTTCATCTTTAATGAGATGTCAAAAAAAACATAAAAAAATTGTTGTTTCGCAATCACTTAAACCAGTCAATTATACATCATAAGTCCTGCTTATGTAATTTTCATATTCTTTTCACGGTAACATGTTTATTTATGTTAAGAAGTCAATTTAAACATCACGAAAAAAACAAATAAGGAATGTGTCCTTATGTGTGTATACACATATTATTATTGCCTGTTTAATTCCGAAAATTATTTTAGTGTCCGAAAATTCAGAATGTTTGAAGATTCGACTGGCTTCTTAAGAGGGTGGAACTGTCTCACTTTGGGATTTCCGCGCCATTTACTTGGTGTTGGTTATTTTATCGTCTGAACTAGTGTGATGCTCTTTTCCTGCAATTATAAACAAGTGATATATGGAGTAATAATAACCTTTTGTTGGGGCAATTGCGGGGACACCTTGAACAGACGTAGGGGAGCCGAAACTGCAATTTTATCTAATGTCGTATAAGGGTAAGACTCTTTGTTTCTTTCGGGGGGCTACATGCAATTTACTCCACTATTTTGCCATTTAATACATCATTTGATTCTTGTAAAGCGTATTATCGTTTATTTGTACTAACAACAGACACACGTGCATTTAGAAAAAATAAACGTATAAATTTATATTATTATAATATCATTCATTAAGTCGATTCACTATTTGTAACAATTTTAACTGAATCTACAGAAAAAATTAAAATGAAAAAAAAAAACAGAAAAAATGACCAGAAAAGAGTACCTGCTAACTCAGATACAACGTATGTATGCGGAGTTTATTATATAACTTGCGTTTTGTATTGTAACCGCCTCTAAGGCCCATATGGATATACAATACAAGAAGTTAAATGTGTTTAAGTTAGGTTGAGGTAAACTCTTATGGAAACGACTATCAATTACTTTTTTAATATTCAAAATGGAAAAAAATTAAATTAATCATAAGATGAGTCGGGTTGTGGTCTGGTAAAAAGTGTTTTTGGCTTTGAAACTCTCACTCTGTCACAAAATCATTTATAATTTAAAAAGCCAGCCAGTTAAGTATAACCGAAAATAGTATTCACTAGAAATATCGGCATATATCAAAAGATTTTTCTTTAAAAAAAAACAATAATAACAATGTTACAGCGGGAAAACAACAAAGATATGCGATGTTTGAATTTATTACTTGTTTTTATTTTAATGTGACATTGCGTTACTGATAAATATGGAATAAATTGAAATATTAATTGAGCTTTTTACATTTTGAATTGTGTAACATATTTTATTTTTATTTTAATATTAAAAAAAATGAAATGCATGAACATGGAAGAGGCGAATAATGTTTGCAAATACAGAGTGGCGTGGCGTTCTATTCTCTCTACCTACCCCTGCAGGGAAGCGGCGTGATGGTTAGTTGGTTAGTTAGTTAAAAAAAAATAAACATCTTGAATTTTGGTTTGTAACAAAATAATGTGAATCGATATCTTCCCCTCGTGAGGATGCGAATACCCTTATAGTGAAGATCCTTTATGCATTCATAAAACGTGACCAAGTGCTTATGGTATCCTGTCTGCTAAGTAATAAGATCCTTTAATAATAATGAGAAGAAACATTGCGGGCGCATATCCCGACCCTTCCTCATAACAAACAGCCAAAAATAATCGTTCTTCTCACTTCATTTTTCCCTCCTAACAATAAATTTTAATTTCTTGAATGTTTTTCGCAGATACTTTGTGGCACATTTTAAAAAGTTTATAAAATTAAACAATTTTCAACATTTAGGAGTTTTTAAATCATATTTTTTTAATCATATTTTCACATGGTGTACGGAGTGTGTGAAAGTTTTTGGTAAGGGAATGTAATTAACTACATATGAGTATTTTAATGTTTTAGAATAAACCCTGATGATTATAAGGTTCTTGTCGAAACCGGTTGGTTAAAGTGTACTAATAATAAAAAAAGTGGTTGAAACAAAGTTGTTTAGTTTTGTAAGTTAATAAATTTTAAAATCGCTTTTATTTTAAAATCAACGCATACCACCCTCGTAAAAAAATAAGTAAGGAAAATGGTGAATTATTAATTTTGTTATACTTTTGCTAGGATAAAGTTGTACGAGCAGTTTTTTTTATACGGTAAATACTAAAATGGAATAAATTAAAGTGTCAATTATCTCTTATTTAGACTGACACAAGCATTATAATTTTATTTATAATACTTCTTAACTCAGTTTTGCATTCTTTCCTTATATTACCGTCGGAATATCTATTATACACCATTTTGCCGCACATTTGTATGGAAGATCGCATTTTGACTGTATTTAATCTGCTTTTATCCCTTTTTCGCTCAGTTCATCATTCACTTCTATAGATTACGGTTGGAATATAAAAATTTGTAATAACAATAAAAAAAACAAGTATCGTTTCACACATTTTCATTAAATTGTACAAAGGAAATGCCAATTCAATTACACAAATTAATAATCATAAAATATTTGCTAAAATGAGATAAAGTGGGTACTTTCCAAAAATTTAAGACCTAAAACCATAACTCTTTTCTTTGTATTTTTAAAATGTAATATCCTTTTACGAAAAGGTGCAAATAACATTTCATTGAATGAGAAATAAAACAGTCGACTTTCGTTAAAAAATCTTTTATTGCTCTGCATTCATCTCACAAGGACAAAAAGTTAGTCCTCTATATCAAGGACGCAATGTAATATGGCAGCATTTAACATTGCAAGCGCTACCTTTCCCCTCTTTACTTCTTAAACTTTTAGAACTCTTAATTAGGAGCGTAATTAAGCCAGGAACCAACAGTCATTTTTAGATGACCGCATTATAATTTGATTCCACTAAGAATAGAGCTGGTCGTTTTAATAAAGGACCCTTATTGTGGCGCTGAGGACTAGACATTAAAAAAAAATTACACATTTTTTTATTTGTTTAATTAGTTGTATTTATGCCTCAATCGACACATTTTTGTTCATGCTACTTCTTCTGTACTATCTATTATCGAAAATATTATTATTTTAACTAGCAGAGACCTATTTTAAATATTACCATTATGAAATATTACATATATACACACACATGTATATATATATATATATATATATATGTATATATATATATATATATATATATATATATATATATATATATATATGTGTGTATATATGTAATATTTCATAATGGTAATATTTAAAATAGGTCTCTGCTAGTTAAAATAATAATATTTTCGATAATAGATAGTATATATATATATATATATATATATATATATATATATATATATATATATATATATATATATATATATATATATATATATATATATATATATATATATATATATATATATATATATATATACATATATATATATATATATATATATATATATATATATATATATATATATATATATATATATATATATATATATATATATATATATATATATATATATATATATATATATATATATATATATATATATATATATATATATATATATATATATATATATATATATATATATATATATATATATATATATATATATATATATATATATGTATATATATATATATATATATGATTATATATATACAAATATATATATATATATATATATATATATATATATATATATATATTATTGAAAGTTCATGAAGAAAGATGAAGTTACAGATATATAAAAATACATTTTAAACATTTATACAATATAAGTTACAGACATGCTTGAATATACTTTAGAGATATCAATGCGATGTCATGAAAATATTTCAATGATACAGTTTATCCCTTAGTTGCAACTCTCTATATTATTCTATTATTCTAAAAAGCTAGCAAATACATATTTTTATGTATTTGCTAGACTATATTTTTAATTTTGCTTTTCTTAGTAAATACCACATTTTTTATAAAATCTATTGTGACTTTTGTGTTTCGATAAAATTTGTGTTAAACAGTGTTTAAAAATGATGCGGAATTACCATACATCACTATACATCAGCTTAATTTTTGTGCGTTACCAAAGAAACGTGGATTAATTCATTAATTGACTTAACAAAACATCAATTACTCCAAGATTTTTAATGCACTCGTTAGGATAAAATGGCGTTCAAAGTTTCATACATTAAATGTTGAAATGATTATTGTACGGTTTCCATCGTATTACTTGCTTCATGTTTGCATTGAGAATGAACAAAGAGAAGTCTCAAATAGTTGTTCCATGAATATGCATTCTCATCACAAAGTTTAAATAAAGCTCTTTATAAAAATACTAATGGATCTGGAAACCAAAAATAAATTAGAAATTCAGAAATATTATGTTTATTCTGATGGATATAAAAAATACAAATAATTGTAGGTAAACATTATATTTTAAAATTAAAATATAACTTTGTTTTAAAATCACTACACATTTTAAATTGATTAAATATTTTATTTTGATAAAACCAAGTTATATTTGAATTATAAAATGGAAAATCACAAAGTTAGTGCTTCAAATATAAATTTTATTGTATTTTAACCTTATAAATAATTACGAAATCGTAAAATACACATAAAAACGTTTCTTATTTTCACAAAACATTAATGAATTAGATTTTAAAGCGATTATTAGTAAAGAAGATTCAATTTTAGATAATAAACCAATTTTAGATAATAAACCAAACAATTACTCAGTTTTTGGATGATAAACTTTACTAATTATAAAGTTCAAATCAATTTATTTTAATTGATCAAAAAAATATATAATATCTTAAAGCATAAAGTTTTAAAATTTCGTTTTATTAATTCGTTTGGCAGTTATTAAGAGATATTTTTAGCGCAATGCTGCAATAGCGGACTTCTTCGTCTTTTTGCTTTATGCTGTTCTTTGAAGTCTGAAATATCAGGGATGCAGACACGAGGTGTATCATTGTCCTCCACTTTACTGTTTTAGTTTTATCTTTTTACTTAGTTACGATCTTAAATTAAAATTAAGGAAACACTTGCTTTTATACTCAAGTGGTAAAAAAACAAGTGTTTCCTTTATCATTGTAACATGTCTTACAGCAAAGTTAATGCCGAAACAATAAATAAAATGTGTTTTAAATGGTGTTTAAAGTAAATTTTAATAAATATTATCAGAAAAGTATTTTTTGTGAAATATCATTAAAACAATTTATTTTCTATGAAAATTTCTTTAAATAAAATCTGTAAATAATGCTATTACGGAAAACTTATAAGAAAATGAGTATCAGCTTGTGTATTTCAGGCTTTTATTTCAATACTTTGAATAAAATATGCATAAGAATATAAAATGCTTGTTTATATTAATTAAATACTTACAAGTATCTCTATTTGATATTTAAACATTATATCCGATTTTTAGTTTTGAAAAGATAAGTTATTTCTCTTTATGAAGTGAAGTTGACATTAAATTCGAATTTTGCTCTTTACATTACTTATTAGTTTGGTTGTGAAATATAATGATTTATGTGTTAAAAAACATCTGTTTTAGACCACACTTCTATTTATTTGATTGATTAATATATATTACTTAAAAAAATGCGTCGGCAAAATAATAACTAACAGAGTTTTTTAATTAAACCCAGTTTACTATATGAGGGTTCTGAAAAAACATATTTTCCAACGTGTGTCAAAATGTCAAATAAGATTTTCAATACCCACTCATAATGCATTCGCGTAAACCGACTCCGATTTCCAGAGTAATATTTAACTTTTACTAAATGAACTCCATTCTGAGCCATGAAAATGGGAAACGAAGAAATCTTGTATTATAATTTAGAGAATTTGACATTTCAAATATTCAATTACCGAGGGTGTTACGCAAATTTGGTTTTCAGATTTGTGGTTAGGAGGTCATTTTGCAATTTCGCACCATAATCGCCAAACCAAATCGCGGGTTTTGTTATGTTATTTATTATAAACAATAAGCTGAAAAATATATGACTTAATTTTATTTTCAGTTACAACATATTTACGCCCGTTTTAATTCACGTTTATTGAATAAATCGGTGGTTTAAAGTATGAAAATGAAGATATTTATATGAAAGCTTGCCAGATTTCTAAAATGTTCAACTGGGACACTGAAATAATACCAGCGTACAGTGCATACAGTGAAATAAATGACGAGTAATAATCCTAAAAATGTAAAATTAAAAAAAGATAATTATTTGTGTTTTTATTTTTTACTCAAATATTTAAGTTTTATACTATTTCTGTAAGCCTACGGGGCTCGTTGTAAGAAATAGGTATCAAATTGTGGTAGGGTGGGTTTAAGCCGGGAAAAAGTCCGCGTCACTAACTACGGGACCACAACCCGACACAATCGTTTATAGTTAATTATTTTTAAACTTTTTGTCATGTATAATCAAATTTTAAGTGGGATTTGAAGTAAACCGGTCGGGACACCGGAATTTTGCCTGAAAACCGGGATTGTCTCGGTGAAACCGGGACGTCCGGCAAGCCTTTTTAAATGTTGTTACCCACATAAATTTCACAGTTCAAAAAAAATGGCAATAAAAACTAGTTAAGTTTAGTATTATAAGAAGTTTCATTTATATTTTTACATTCGCTATCAATGTTTTCAACATGGTTGTATAACAAAGGAATAAATTGATTTATTTTTAGTTTACCCTAAAAGTTTAAAGCTTTAGTTGTGCCTACAAAATGAAGGATTAATTGATGAGGTATGTTAATTAAACTTGTTAATTATCCTAGTACATGATACAAAGCCTGTGTTAACAGTAATGTTAACTGTGCTCAGTCAGCATGTTCAGAGCCTGAATTGGCAGGTTTATTAGTGATATAATTATGTTACTTCAATACATACACGGGAAACTAGTACTTATGTACTCTTTGTATAATACGATAATGCATAAATCAAATACTCGTGCATTTTAATTCTACGATTGAAAAGGGTTGTATTCAAAACTATTTTTTTCCAATTTTTTTTCAAATCAATTGTTACACGTTTGTAAATCCATTCTGTAGCATTATCAAACTCCGTATATGGTGATTGCTATCGATGCTATATTCATCGAAACGCATGTCACAATAGATTTTAGAAATAGTTAGTCGTTGCACTAAATAAAATTAAAATTAAACACAATTCAGTCAATTTAATGAATAACTTTAATTGACACTCAAAATGTTGAATTTTTTAATAAAGTTTTGCGTATTAAATACCACTTTAAAAAAACTCACAACAGCTTAAAACTCGTATGCCGCGATGTACTTTGAGTTATAGGTTTACTTTGAGTTATTATTCAGTGAATTTTGGAAACACTATTCTTTTTAAACACGATTTATTTAAGTATATATTTGAACACACAACTCAATATATTCCATTAACTGACTATACATTCTGCCTCTTTTAACAGTACTGGCTTCAGTAATTTTATTGATTGATTTGGCAGTCAAATGTAGTAAAACTTGAATAAAAAATGGAAAGAAAATATAACTTTCTTCAGAAAATTCCAGTTAAAAATCTTCTGTTTTCATTAATTGATTCGGCAGTCACTTTGTGGTAAAATCTATCCATTTTTGATCAATGTTTTACTTAGTAAATACCACTATTTCTTAAAATCTATTGCGATACGTGTTTCGATGTATCTCGCATCATTTTCAAACACTGTACGTGAAGCTAATTCTTAATTTTAGAGTTGGGTCCTTCGGACGTTGAAGGTTGAAGAGGGGGTAGGAGCAGTTTCTTATTTTTATATTTTATTTTTATGGGAATATTGAGGCAATAAGGAGAAGGTATTTGTCATTGTCATATTGTTATTATGAGTTTACTTTCATTAGTATTTTTATGAATTTCCATTGTTTCAAAATGTTGTAGTTTATGACTTTTTGTTTTAATTATTTTTAGGGTTTCTGCGTTATTGTGATCATTATCTATTTAATAAAAATTAAAAAAAAATTAATGAATAAATATAAATAAGAAACAGCTCCTAACCCCTCTTCAACCTTCAATGTCCCAAGGACCCAACTCTAAAATTTAGAATTAGTAAGACTTTTAAAAAAATCATCTAGCCTGATATGGTCTCCTTGCAAGTACCGCGCCCACCTTTATGCACGTTATGAAGATATGAATGTGTCTATGTAAATGAGAGCATTTTAGGAGATTAACACCAATTATTACAAACGCGACCACGGCACACGGCTCTGGGTAGTCGGGCTAGGGGAGGGTGGGCTCAGTCTCCTCCCTAACATAATATAACTCGAGAAATCTAATAAGGTTGTAATTAAACACGTTCTCCGCTTAATTGCACCATAACGTCGGGTGCTGAAAAATAATGAAATTATCTGAAGACTTAACATAGAGGTATAGCTTTTCCTAAAGTCACGTGGCGTGGCGGAATGCGTGAAGTTTCAACTTTGATATTTCACTCTTAAAACTTAAAAAGTCGGAATTTATATTCTGATTGCATATTTTTGTAAATACTTTGGTTTGAGGGTCCGCCTCTATAGTGCAGACGTAAGTATGTTTGACTGCCATGCTGGAAATTCCAAGTTCGACTCCTAAGGGGGTCAAACTTGGGACTATATATTACCCTGAGCTTATACTTGAAGCGCAGGGCTGGTTACCTATCCTTCATTGGTTTTATGTTCAAGGTAACACTGTACCTATACGAAGCAGTGCAT
The DNA here is from genome assembly GCF_059751285.1 of Brachycentrus maculatus. Lineage (NCBI taxonomy): Eukaryota > Metazoa > Arthropoda > Insecta > Trichoptera > Brachycentridae > Brachycentrus > Brachycentrus maculatus. The sequence goes on from NW_028280793.1 coordinate 5,196,722, forward strand.
TGTGCACAGTTGGTGCAAATAAGGGTTTGAAGAAATGTATATCAGAATACATGATTTCGAAGTCTCTTTGGTGCAGTTTTTATACAATATCTTTTATTTCTTTTATCATATAATTCTGTTCAATTTATTGATTAGGGTACTTTATAATTAATGTTTCAACTGAACCGCATTGTTCTTCATAACAGGTATTTCACAGTATTCTTAATGTCTTCTAGGTAAAACAGCGGTTATGCAAAATAAATACATAATTGTATGCTATCATAAATCGTGCTTCGATTTATATGAATAATTATATTATATGATACGAGTCGGTACAAAATAAACTTATGAACAAAAAAATAGTTACTCGTCGTTATGTTGACTTTTGATTATTGTACCTTCACAAAGATTAGGAAAATGTAGCAATATAATGACAAATATCGATTGCAATTTTTAAAAATCATTAAATTTTCTTGACCAAAACGGACAAAATTCATTCATAAAAATCGTCAAAAATGTAAGCAAAGTGTCAGATTGGAGGAATGTGAAAAAAATTTCACCCGTGTTCAATTTGCTGTCATTTTCTGCCAATTTTCCGAGTTGTAAGTACAATTTTCCTACAAATATAATTTATTTATCAAGTACAATCCTGAAAGGTAAACAAGATTGAAACTTTAGCCTTCAGATTAAAGCAGATGAAAATACGTTCAGTACTTATAATTGAAATATTTGCTTTACTAAGAATAACATGTTTTGTTATAATTTAGATTTTGTAGTATTTGACATTTTGTGACAAGCTATCTTAACAATGTAAAGTTATTCATGCACGCGTTTTGTCTCTGTTTTGCGGTGATATTCCATTTAAATATAATTTCCATTAGACATTCATTTTAACACGTGTTATTTGACAGGAGCGAGATAACTTTCTGACATTTGACAGTTTATCTAATAATATCACATTTAAGATGTAATTATTGCGATAGTAATTGAGTGACGCGCCTGTCAACGCGTGCTGAGTTTCTGTATTTAGCACATAACATGCGCGTTCAAAATTATAGAGGTAATTTTCTAAATATGCAAGTATTTAATATAATATGTTGGCTGCTAGATAAACCACCATAACTCCGCAAACAAACAAACGAACAGACACGATTAGACCTTCACTGAATGTGTTGACATTAGTTCAAGAAATATGAATTTATAAATGAAAAATTGCATTTTATAATGTGAAATAATTTTTTTAATACAATTAATCGACTACACTGTAGTTGTGTAGATGTTTGACTGCGAAACTAACTTCGCAGGGTTTGATTCCCACCAGTAGCAATATGAATTAAAGAAATATTTATTTTCGATTGGACCTAGTGTTTGTGATATATTTTTCACATCTACCCTATTCTTCCTAGCCTATATGCAGACAAGACTTTAAATATACAGGCTATTAGCGTAATTTCCTTTTTTAAACAAAAATCCTTCTTTTAAATAATCATCAAAACATGTGATTTATAGTTATTAAAATATTTTTTTTTATTTGATATATGACGTTGTTGAAAGGAGTGAGCGATATGGCATATGGCATCGAATGGCTTCGAATGGCCACTCTTAAGCTACGAGATTTTATTTGTACATTTTTTTTGCAGAAAAAAAACATCACAGTTCATAGTTTTAGTTGGCACATGATCATTGAATTTATTGATTTGACGTAATTTAATTGATTTGACGTATTATACATAGATATAGCTCGTATATTTCTCTTATCCTGGTATTCCTTTTCTATCAATCTATTAAATAGTGATTTAATTCGGTTTTATATTTCGATCACCCATGTCTAATCGCATTGACCGCATTCAATAATAACAATTGATTATTTTATCCATTGTAGGAAATCATTACGTATATAACCGTTACTACCAACAATAATTTTTTTAAATTTATTTTGCTTACTTTAGAATTTTGTGCATAAAACTATACCAATTGTTCAAAAACAAACAAAGTTCAAAAAAAAATTAAAAGATTTATAGTTATCAAAATTGGGGTATATTTCTATCACCTCATTTATCTTATCATACAACTTATTTTATTTCGAATTATTAAATACTACTAGTTTTAATCGAAATGTTTTATTTGCGAGAATTAACTTCTTTTTGATAATAATAATAACTTCAAAAGCGTTGTTTGTTTTCTCTGATTTTACTATGTTGACCATCATCAACCTTCAGAACTCTTTATCCCATAAACAACATTATTCATAAAATTACAATGTTCAGAAACATACATACATACGTTAAATAACCGCTCATTATTAATGAAAATTTATAAAGAAAAAATGACTTGCTCTTATTTACATCTAAACCCTTCATACCTGTTATAATTTTAATTAGATACACGTGAAATTAATTCATTTCCCCACAAAATATTATCATTTACACGAAATACTATTTAAGCATGGTTTATTCAACATTTTTAAAGTTAATTGAATATACTTAACAATTTAAAATTGTTAACCTTTTTATTAAAAATAAAAAAGATTGATGAAACACCAATACTATAACTTGGGTGTATTTGAAGAGTCTAAAGTCTAAAGGGTTTTATAAAAAAAACATGAACCCTCTTGTACTATTATTTCACAGCCTAGCAATAAAGTAAAAAATAAGTAAGTTTTTGGAATCTTAGAAAGATCATATTCAATTTATTCTAAATATTCAAAAAAATATTATCTGCTTTAAGAATTCAAATCAGAAGAAAAAGATTCTTGTTACACGAGTATAATCATTGAATACATTTTAGTCTAATGTAATCAAAACAGTTTATTTTTACCTTTCAAATGTATTTTTATATTTAACTTAACAATGAATTTAATCAACACTTCATGAAATCGGGCTGTGCCCGGTCACGCATTGTAGTGGCTTAGTCTGGTTAAATGGAAAAGGTAGAAAATAAAAACCATATATTTCTGACAAGTTTAATTTCACCGTGCTTGTAAGCAATGGAAATATTAAAACTTTTAAAACAAAACAAAATTGAAAACATTGAAAATACCAAAAGACAGCAGTTAACACGAAATACGCTGTCCGCCAAAAGCATTGTTTAGCAATATTGCTGTTCCGTTCAATAGATGGCACTGCCACTAAGATAGAGAATGCTTTTTTTTTATTAAAACATATTTTGACGTGTCACAGATGTCTATAAAAACAAGTATTTGAATGCAACGTTTTGTCAAAATTTTAAATCATATTTTAAGGCGTCTCTTGGCTTGTAAAATAATTTCAAGAGTTTTAAAATATGAGTATGTCACGTTGTACACAGTGATCACTTAATTCAGCCTATGGCAGGTTGTAATCCTTGTGAAAAGACAGACTTCCATATTCTTCTTCACCTATGTTGAGATATAAACGCTTAATATTCAACTTTTCAATGATATATATTGAAAAAAAAAAATACGAATTTTTTTAATTAATTTTTAATACATATTTACAAAAATACTTCAATTTCTTACTACTTTTGTTTCTGTAAGTCTTAGCGGCTCATTATTAAAAATAGACTCAAGAGGTTGCGATACTAACCACGGGACCACGACCTGATACAATATCTCGGCTGTCCAAACTTAAAACACAGTAGTTTTATACTAACAACGTCATATATCAAAAAATCGTCAATTTTCAGTAGTGCAAGTTTTTGGAATGCCCAGGAAATTTACTATATCCCTGCAAAAGCTGCATATTTTAAACTTAATATTTACCCGCTACAGGGCAGAAAGTGTTGTTTTTTAATTTTGAAGAATAGGTATTGTTTAATTATTTTTTTAAATATGCTTAATATTTTCAAATGGAGAAAAAACATTCAGGTTTTACCTAAAAAGATCTGTTGCACAGAAAAAAGTCAATAAGTGGCTTAAAAATTTATTTTCAATACATTTCATTATATTTTTAAACCTTAAAAATAAAGTTTTTTTCATATACGACGTTGTTGAGAGGAGTGAGCGATATATTTAATGTTTATGTACCATATAGTGAACGGACGTACTCGTATGCACGTACGTAGGTAACGTATATGTATGTTCCTCACTTTGTTCAAAGCTTATAGCTGTGTGAACACACATGTACACGATAGTAAAAAACTAGAGGTCTTTAAATATATTTATATGTAAAAACTGGACAAGCGTGGTCTACATCTACAACATTTTGAGTGTGTCTAAATACTTGTTCACAAATCTGGATTATCTCTAATTATAGGAGTTATTTTTTATATTTTTTTTAAGAATATGGAAGTACGGGCATACTACAAAAATATAACAGTTTCTGCTCAGTAAAAAGCTTCTTTTCATCTAACCAATAGATGTCTATAGTGAAGTTCTAGTGATTCAAGAACAAGGTTTATAAATTGGTTTATATATAAAGAACTTCCAACAGTTTGAGTAGTGTGGTTGTCAATAATGGGTAGAATTGGTGAATGTTACACGTAAGTAAAGTGATCACCTAAACCAGCCTTTGATAGTCGTCAGCCCCGTAAATACCCAGGCTTCCATAGTCTTTTTCAACTTTGATGAGATGTCAAAAAAAATTATCTGCATCTAATTAACTAGCTAACCAACCATCACTCCGCTTCCTCGCGGAGAGAAGCAGAGAGAATAGAATGCCACACCAATCTGTCTTTGCAAACAATCTTCGCATCTTCCTTACGAACCCGCCGATTATTCTTACTCCTGACCTGACCACTTGCAAATGTTTTAAAATGATTGATCATGCCATGTTTTCCTCAGTCTTTCTCTGCTTCTATTACCATCCATATTTGCCTCATCAATTTGTTTAACTTTGTTTCTTCGCTCTTTCGTTCTACATGTCCAAACCATATCATCGCACTATCAATTTGATCGATAATGCTTACCTCAACCTTGCATTATTTCCTTATATTATATAATCACTCTAACATCTGTCATATAACATTTTGCCACACATTCGTCTGAGAGAACGTTTGTTGACTGAATTCAGTCTACGTTCTTCCTTCTTTTGCCAACTCCATGCTTCACTTCCATACATTAGGGTTGGAACTAGGACTCTTTTTTGTACTGCCCGTTTAACTTTTGCTGAAAGGGTTTTATTTGATCTATAAAAAAGAATAGCATTTTCTAATTATATGCAACTTATAATCTGATTGATTTGAGAAAAATTTATAAAACAGAGACCCTTTTATTAAAATGTAAGCAAGTTCTTAACCGAATTATTCTACAAAATGTATTTTTAATTATTTTGACTGATAACAGATTTTTAGTTCTTAATGTTATATATTATTTATTTACTCATTGTACATTTACTTGAATTAAGCTTTGAGTTAAAGTTCCTTCAATCGACAGGAAACAAACTAATATATGTGGTCAAAGTTTGTATCTTTTGGAGCTGTTTTGATAAGTAGGTAGATGTACAAATTCAACATATCATATGTAGTATATGTAAAATTACATTTATTACTAAGTCTACGAAGCGCCCTTGAGGTAGTATTTTATGAAAATGGCGTTTTATGAATAATCCAAATTTATTATTATGGTTATGTTGGAACTGAGTACTTTAAAATGAACTGTTTCGCATTCGTAAATAATCTGATAAATAAAGTCCATTTTTTTATTGTTTGACTTATTAATATACATTTATAACCCCTGATTTGAAATTACTTAAAAATATATGAAAATTGTTTTTAAAAATGTACGAGGAGATACTTTTATCTTTTTAGAGCTCCATTGCATACCTCTGGACTTTGTATAGCATATTGGTATAAGTATATTGGTGGTACTCTGAATATGTATTAAATTTATATAATAATTCAAAAATGCCTGTAATTACGTGTGACCGTGTACTTTGCGATTTATGGTTGCTAAATTGCGTTAGCTAGCTTATTAGTTGGATGATGTCTAACTTCTCTGGTTGTAGTTGCATAAAGTCCAGGAAGGTAGCAAGGTTGCTAATAAAAGCTCAATCTGCTTACTCCACACTTCAATGAGCTTTGTGTTTCATCTGAGTTCAGCGCCGAATCTGGCACCCCGACGCTTACTGAAAATATTCGAGAATATAAGTTTGAATATAATATTAATACCGCTTATTCCAGGATTTTTTTAAAGGCAATTTAATCATCAATAACTGACATAAGGAAATTATTCAACAACAGTGCATATATACAATAAATACTTTACAACAAATAATGCAACATGGACGTTTAATAATGGGTAAACTAGTGAACGCCATACAAATGTATAATATTCTCACTTAAGAGAGCCAAATACAAAGTCATAAGCCTTTAGATGCTCAAAATTTCATTTTCTTCCTTATGATGAAATAAACGATCATCTCAATTTACTCTTTAATATCATCCGTATGGTGAATAACCCAGTGTCAATAATTAGTAATAATAAAAATGCACGTGCAACACCGAACACGGGATTGAAGCGAACTTCTTAAAAAAAAGAAATAAGAGAGATTTAGCGAGACAGAGAGAGAGATATCATCTCAAAAGAAATACAAAATACAAAATTTGCAAAAAATATGTATTTATATTATCGCTTTGTATCGTTGTGGATAAGTCGTTCTCCTTTGCTCTACTCTGGGTTTTGGTATGATGAGATATCTTTTCTCACCGTGATATCTTTCTTCTCTCTCATGTTACGAAATGTGCCTAATAAACGTGACCCGTCCTTGAAATTTTATAAAAATAATAAAAATGCACGTGCAGCACCGTACACGGGAGTGAAGCGAAATTCTTAAAAAAAAAGAAATAAGAGAGATTTAGCGAGACAGAAAGAGAGAGATAGCATCTCAAAAGAAATACAAAAAAAAATTTGCAAAAAATATGCATTCATATTATCGCTTTGTATCGTTGTGGATAAGTCGTTCTCCTTTGCTCTACTCTACGTTTTGGTATGATGAGCTATCATTTCTCACCGTGATATCTTTCTTCTCTCTCATGTTACGAAATGTGCCTAATAAAAGTGACCCGGCCTTGAAATTTTATTGTCACTTCTCTTTCAATTGTGAATTTGAAGTTTTACTTCAAAATGATAAAAAATAAAATCTCCTAATTTGGTAACTTATAGGTAACTTATATATGGCCGAACTTCGTTATGGCCAGAGGTAGAAAAAGCTTCTTATAATTTGAATAGGTTCGTGAACGTGAGGTCGCATATTTCATGGTTCTTTGTTTAGACATAGGACTGCACCCTATGTCGAGTGGTTGCTACGCATAATTAAGTAAATAATTTACATTTCTGGATTTATTTGATAGAGATAAAAAGGGTTTAAATTATAATACTGTTAAGGTTCATTACTCTAGCCAGAAATATTATGATAATATATGATGATTACAAATGATAAGTAACGTTGCATTTACTAAAAGATTCCATATAAGTACGTTGTTTTTAAGATAATATTTTGTTCAACCATTTTTATTTTATTCCAACAAACTGCTAAGTGCTACAATCATATTAATTAATTATAAATATATATATAAATATATATATATATATATATATATATATATATATATATATATATATATAAATATATATATATATTTTTATATATTTATATATATATATAAATATCTATATCTATATATATATATATACATATATATATATATATATATATATATATATATATATATATATATATATATATATATATATATATATATATATATATGTGGATTTATATATGATGATTTTTCCTTAAGAAAATCACTAAATAGCTTACAATAGAGCCATTCTATTGTCTCGAACTTACATTGTATTCTTTTGTAAAAAGATGTAATGAATATTTTGTAATAAAGTATAAAGTCTTTTAAGGTTTCAAAAAATATCTGTTTCAGACGAAGCGACTTCCATAATTCATTATATTATGATCACAATATGCACATATTTTATAAATGAAATATGTTTTATATTTTTAAACATAATTTGAGTTAAACAACAAAATTTAGATATAAAATTTCATTTTGCTAAACTGAATTTTATAAAATAAAACATAAATGAAATCATTCTTTCATTTTCTTTTATTTGATCATTTTATTTTATTATTTAATTTAATAAAGTTACATTTTTATACAATTTCTACACATTTCTACTCAACACTTAATCTTATAATTTTAGTTTCGCTGAACCTCTCCGAAAGAGAGTCTGAGCCTCTGAGAAAAAGCTGTGCTTAGAGGGGAACTTTTTTCTATCTTTTTTTTATTGAAAGTGACATGTTATCCAATTAAAACATTATTATTATTTTTAATATTAAAAATATTATTATAACCATTGACCGAGGTTTGTCGTTATCGGATAATGTTTGATTATGACCAGGTTGATGATATCAACCGACATCCAGATGTCGGTAACAAAAAAACCCGATCATTAGTCAAATTAAATAAACGTAGAAAAAACTGTATAATTATGCTAGATTGTTTTTGATAGGAAATGTACTGCATTAATTCCATTAATTGATTAACTGCATTTCATCTCTCACGGTTTATTGAACTGTGTTTTCGTGCAAAATAAATATAAGCATATTCATTATTTTATGTTTGTGAAATACACGTAAATAAATGGAGCTTTTATTTTACACAATCTCTTATTTCATACAAATTGGTACAAATCTAGAGTAATGGTATGAAAATCATTACTGAGTCAAACATAGGACTTGGTTTTACACAATCTCAATCTGATGTTGGAAAAAAATATTCTGAAATTACTATTAGTCCATGATGAATTTTTACTTCACTCGTCGAATTAAATTGAGCCCATAAATCGAAATCGAACGATATTTCGGTAATAAATCCCTTGAAATCCAAACGAAATCGGCTCACATCAATAAAAAGGAGAGTTAGTCTTCCCAAACCAAAACCTAATCTACCTATGATATTATTTTTCAATACCGGTATACCAATATTGGCATTGAATTGGACTTCATATATTTCTAATGCCGTCACTCGTTTGCGAGTGATTTTGGACATCATAATCTATCTACGGAAAATTTGAGGAAATTTTATCGAGTGTTATGATACATGATTATATTTTAATAAACCTATAATTAACCAGTTAATCTGGGTGACTTTTAATACTTTTGTATTCGTTTTGTGATTTGATTTATTCTGTTATTGATATTTTTTAATGTTTATTACATTTCTTCTTCTTCTAACCCTTATCCACACCCAATGGTGCAAAAGGCACTGCATCGTATTGATGCGGTGTTATCTTGATCGTTACTTATATGAGGGCAAGGTGATCAAATATATTAAATAAATATCGAAGTGTTAAATCAATAATATTTATTTAACCCCCCCCCCTGGAAATCAAACCCGTGATAATTTATTTATTTATTTATTTATTTAAACTTCATGTACAGAAAATAAAAAGTACATTGGCGGGCTTATTGCTAAAAAGCAATATCTTCCAACCGACCAAAGACGGACTAGTGATATTGATCAAAACGTTTGATACCATATATAGCCGTTTGCAATCAGTGGGCAGATAGTACTTGAACATTTAAAAAAACATAAATTACAAATTGACATTTAAAAAGAAAAATAAATTAACAAAAGACGATAATAAGGAGGGCAAAGGAAGAAGGGAGTTTAGGGAAGGAGGTAGAGGGAGGAGGTTTGATCGACAGTTAGGATTCTAATGACAGATAGTAATGTCTCAGACGTTTTTAAAAGTTAATACATATTATTGTCTGATGTAATAGATTTTATCAAAAAACTAAAAAACAATTATTAACAATTAGACAAAAAAGTATTCTAGGATTCTAATGATAAATAGGTAGAATCAGGTAGCAAGTTTAAGAAAGAGAGGAGGGGTCAGGGGAGGAGGAGATGGACAGTTAGGGTTCTAAGGTAAGATAATGATGTTTCAGGCGTTTTTTGAAGGTTAAAATAGAAGGTGCATTTTTTATTTTTGTGTAGAGGTAGTTCATTTCAGAGTCTAGCCGCTTGGACAGTAAAGGAATTACTGAGGAATGCTGTGTTGTGGCAAGGAATGGAGAGTGTTCTCTCTTGGGAAGAGCGAAGCGATAGACCATGATCAGAAAGGTAAACGAAGTTTTCTACAAGATAAATAATTACACTACTGACGCGGACTATAGCATTTACTTTTACTTTTTTACATAATGTTAACAATTTTAGTATAAAATTACTAACCGAGATTTTAGTCTAACGATTTCGAGACGTTCCCATCTCTTCGTCAGGACAATCACTACATCAGCATGTAAACAATACTACTCGTCACTACCCTTACAACTACACAAAGCATTAATCACACGCGTTTTCTGTAGACCCAAGGCCAACATGCACTAACGATTGCAGAAAAAAAGTGTTAGTGTAAGTGCATGTTAGGCCTTAAGTGTATGTTGTTTTGTAATCCTTAGTGCATACTGATCCTCGGTTCGACCGGAAAATCATGTGATTAAAATTTTCCGTTGTTGTAAATGTGTGAATGGGTACAGCTAGTTAAAATAAATAAATAACGACTGAATCAATTTGTTTTTAAAGGGTTAACAACTTGCATATTTATAAATATTCATTTTACTTAACTTTTTTTTTTAATTATATTTTTTATTTATTTAATATAGTTACAAGAGTTTTTTTATGAGTTGATTAATTTTCTAGACATTTCTACTTAATCTTTACAACTAATAAAACATTTCTCTCCAATAAAGAGACTAAGCTCTTGTGCTTGGAGAGGGACTTACACTTATTTATTGTTAATGTTAGTGGGTTGTTTTTGTTACATGTATTATTATGTTATATGATTATTGTTTGATGTGTGAAATGGAATTTTCAGTTTGTTGAAGTATGTTGTTGCAATGATCTTTTAAATTAATCATTGTAAGGAGTAGATAAAATAATTAAAGAACGAGAAGAAAATTATGTGTCCAAATTTTAATTAATTTCAAGTTGGATTGGAGACAAAGATAGCATTGATAATTAATAAACGAATTTCGTAATAATAAAGTGGAATCCTCGGATACGGAGAGTACTTATAATGTCCCAGGGCACAATGGATTCGTAAAAGAAATATCATTCCCCAAAACGAATTCTCTTAATTATTTAACGACTACGTTAAGTCTGAGTAATTAGAAAAAGTCCGGATATACCGTGTCTCGTCTGCCCGCGATGGCGGATTATACCTCTCCTTATTATTATGAAGGTAAACTTCCCACAGAACAAAAGGTATTATAGTTTATACTATTATGATACCAAATTACTGCCGGAGTGAGAACAATGGGAATATAAACAGTGGAATCGCACAACGGCAAAAGTGTTTATCCTTTTCGGAATTGCACTAATTATTCCAGTATTTTCCACTACCGTTCACTACAACAACACCGCTGCACGATGCAAACACTCTTTACCTTGCCAATCTGTTTATTTGTAAAACAATATTCTGAAACTCATTTGTTATTATAATTGCAACTGGGGCGAAGTATGATAATGAGCAAACAGTTACTTAACTTGTTTATATTTTAATTTATATTCATATAAGAGAACGATCCTCAAACGCTGTGGGATGTGTACTCTTATATAGGTACATTGGAGATTTAATAATTTATAATACCTAAGCTACATTAAAAAATACGATTCGATGTTATGAGTTCTATATGGGGTTCGATCCAGATCTTATTAATACCCAACATTAAAAAAGTATCAAAATTTCTTTTTACTAGATTAAATATTTATTTAATTGTTAAACTTCTTTCATAAATTTATTTGGCAGTTAATGTTTTACATGGTAAATATCGTTATTTCTTTAAATCTACTGCGACACGTGTTTTAAAATGATGCGGATTGTATCGAAACACGTGTCACAGTAGATTTTAAGCAATAGTGGAATTTACTAAGTAAAACATTGAGTAAAAATAGTTTTACTCCTTCTCTTCTCTTTTTCTGCTTGGTGTTTAGTCTAGCGGCTTGTTTTTTAAGAGGGATAAGTCTCCAGCGATGTCGATTCCCAGCTGTCAATTCATCTCTTTGGTGGTCTGCCCGAGAGACGTCTACATGGGGTTGGCCATGCAGTGCAATGTGGGGGGGGGGAGTCTGGATGGTTCCATTCTTCTCACATGCGTACACCTTCGTTGCCTTCCCCACCTAATGACAGAATATATGTAATGCATATTTTATACATTAAAAGCATTGTTATCTTTGTGGTATGGTAATATTACACTCTTCAAATCATATTATTTATTGATTTGACATTAAAATTGTGAAATGACATGTTGATTACTTTAAATATTATACTCTTGTGTAATACCACTTACTGAGTTTTGATTCACATTCTACATGCACAAATAATTACGACATTTTATGTTAATGAAACTGTAAATTAATGAATGCAAGTAAGGTAAAAAAAGAAGGATCAGGTAAGAAGTTGAGGTTAAAAGGTAGAGGAAACCAAGAATTACTAATATTACAAAAATTACTAATGGACAGTTAGGATTCAAATGATAGAAAGTTATATTTCAAGCGTTTCTTGAAAGTCATCATAGATTAAAATCCCAGAATATGTACTTTTGAAGTAAGATAAATTTACCTTTATCCGAATACATTATTTTTTCTACGGCTATAGAATCGTCAGTTGCCAGGAATCTGCCTATTATTGTGGTAGTGTATATCACGCTAATCTCATGTTCATTTTACGAAAAATCACATAAGCATCACAACTCTATCAAATTGTGCATAAGACAAACATCACTTGTTTAAATATCTGTAAATTTAAAAAAAAATCCATGTACAACTTTTTTATAATATTATCATACGACATTTTTGAAAAAAAGCTTCGCGTAAAATTCATTTACTTTTCAACTCATAATGTGTTGGTAGTAGTAGACGGAACTAACATCAAGAGAAAAATCGGGATTTCGACTGCACAGAAGTGCACGCTGATTCCCTTTGCTTCAATTTACAGGAAAATGGGAATTCTTTGATGAATTTTTGATAAGGGCAGAAAAACCAATATGTCCCCCATCTGCATTCTTTGGACCGGCCAGTTTATGGTGTGACGGCCACGTCCATGCACGCCTCATAAATAATTCTGTTTTACGGCACATTTCATGCGTCCAGTTGCACAGTATCAAAAAATGGACTTGTTGCTACTATACGAACTTTTGAAGTATTTATTTTACTCTACCTTCATCACCCATTTAAAAAATATATATATAAGTCACATGTGTATTGAAATGATTTATTCTACCCTTATTTTTTTAAGGATTATTTTTAAATTTACTAAGCGCATTATGAAAGTGAATATAAGAATAAAACTTTTGTAATTATCATGTTGACTTACTGCCAGAGTGTGCAGATAGATTAAAGGAAAAAAGAATAAATATGGCAAAAACCAGTCTGTTTCTGTCATATGTCATACTGTCGAGTGTGTTCGTTATTATCGTTTACAATTCGTCAAGGTCAAGAAAGAGATCTTTCTGTAACGTTGCTAGGTTGGAAATTCTCAGTATATCCATGGTTACCAGGTTGCTATTCTAAATTTACCGGATACCTTACGGTACCAAAAACTTCCACGCACTCCGTACACCATATTTTTGTGGAAAATGTTGGTATCGTAAAGGAAGGGTAATTAACTATAACCTAACTATGAGTGTTTCAATGTTTTAGAATTTAGTACATAAACCCTGATGATGACAAAGTTCTTGTCGAAACCGGTTGGATAAAGTGTACCAAAATAAAGTGGTTAAAACAAAGTTGTTTTATTTTATAAAGTTTATACAATGTTCCACAAAGTATCTGCAAAAAACATTCAAGTAATTCGTAAATTCATTCGTGTGCATGTATTTACAACTCATGATTTATATATAAACATATGATATATTTAATTATTGCATAAAGCCATATTAATATTATATATTTAATATTATTAAGGACACAGATATTTCTGTGGTGAGGGGCTTTCCAGTAAGATATTTTCACGCTTCTATAAATATTTATTCTCACTGTGCATTGTAGACAGTCCAAAGAAGTCAGCTAGTTTGTAGTAAACCAAACAGTGGGGGATGTCTTCAGTTTACGACCCAATACACTAATATACCACCAGTACATCAGTACACCGGAACACCAGCACAAGTACATATACGTGAGTAGGTGATCGACATTACCGTGATTTCCCGAGGGATGAATATAAGGGTGGGTTCTATTGGTTGTCGCTAAAATATTTACTATTTCCTGTAATAAAATGGTAAATATTCCTTCATAATTATTGATATGGCAAGAACTTAATCCTGGGACACAATTTAAAGAGGAGGAAAATAATTTCAGTAAATTATTTCTTATTTGTTTTTTTCCAGTTATTAAAATAGAAAAATTAAATCAACTTGAAGACGACGTCACATTGGTATTTTTTATCTTGATTTAAACTATCTTTAAGGGATTTGTGTTATTATATATTAGTAAAATATATTATACACAAACTAATGTTATACACAGTCTACGTCGGTCAAACCCTATGCTTTTTACACCATTGGTACTAATGGGGATGAGAAGTTGATCCAATGCCTATTTTTTAAAAAGATGCGTAAATTGCATATTAACATCTGTAATTGAATCAGTATTTGAGCCACTTGATAAAAACAGTATCTTTGTGTTTTATTATTATTTTATTAATTACATATTTATTTTTTAAGATAATGAAAGTCTTATTTGGGACATGTGCTCAGTGGAGAAAAGTACAAGGTACTGCAACTCATCATCAAAGGTAAGATCGAGGGTCAAAGAGGTGTCGGAACGTGAGTGGACAGGAGTTTGGAACGTCGAGAAGCTGTTTTTTCAAAATAAAGACACCTTCTCACAAGTGATATTCAATGTCGGGTGGACCCAATACTTCATGTACAGAAGAAGAATAAATAAACCTATTGTATAACCGAAACCAAATCAATTTCATATCTTATGAAGCTATAATTAAATCGATAAAAGTTTGCATCAATTCTTGACTATTGAGAGGAGTAGATAAAGATCTTATGTAAGTAAGAACAATAACGAAATGAATTTTCCTCTCCCTTGAGTAAATTAATTAGTAAAAGTTTTGAATGTTAGAAACCTGTTGATCTTCAAAATAAGATTACTAAGCTCCTTGAACTTATTTTAATACTCATAGATCAATAACATATTTTAAAGTTCTATCGTTAGTACATTTTATGTACTAAGTTATGAAAATATATTTTTTTTAATTTCAGATGTTTTGATTGAAACGAAGTACCTATACTTTTTATACGAAAGGACGATGGAAGTCTGAGCATCCGGGGGCTTATGACCTGACACTGGGTGGCTTGTGTGATCACTTATAGTTCACCATTCTGCCTTCTGTTGAACATCTGTATTGCATTATTTTTTTAATGTTGTATATATGCACTATTATAATATTGATTTATCATACAATGGGTGAATAACCAGTGTGTGATAAAATTAATAAGAAAGTGGTATGAAAAAAATATTTTATAATTTGCATTAAACTCATTTTCCACCTTTGAAAATACTTTCGTTGTATTTTTTTTATTATTAAAATATTTAATTTCATGTTCATTTTTTAAATTCCATATAAGGTTGACAAAATTAAGCTTAAGCTACTCCTTTTTTATTTATAATTTACAACTACGGTCATCATAAATAAACCGCATTGTGTGAATTTGAATTGAAAAAAAAGTATGTTATTCCTGAGAGAAAAGTTTTCTTTAAAAAAAAAGTGCTTTAAATGTTGTCAAATACTTACATACAAGTTTTTGTAACAATGTTTAAGTAACAATCAATGAATTAATTTTTATCAAAAATATAATATGTTTTTTATTCTAGCCAAAAAATATTTGTTTCTTATAAAGCTTAAAAAATATTTGAATAAAAATATAAATAAATAATAAAATTTGTGTTTAAAATAATGATATTTTTTTTAAATGTCAATAAACAATAAAAAAAATTGAATTTATTTTTCGTTCATTTTAGTTTTGCGAAAATACGTTATTTTTGTGATGTAAACACAGTTATGTTCGACCAATTTCTGCGTAAAATTGTCAATTGAAACCTCTATGGTCCAATTAGTATAGTTCATGTAATCCATTTACTGGAAGGTCTATCTCATGTACCATAATGAAATATTCCTGTTCTCATTACCGCAACCTTTAAAAGCTTTTCCGAATAATTGAATATGTACACATAATGAATTTCGAAGCAGTGACCAAAACAGACGATCTCGGAATAAACCTACCGCAAATCTCGGCTAAACAAATTGTTATGAGTTGCCATAACTGTTATTTCTATGGCGGTCGCAACGTTAAGACTTTCAATTCTTTCTTTCTTATTTCTTCCTTTCGTGGCAATTGAGAATTTTCGTGCAATTGTCAACATTTTGGCATCGGAAAACAACTTTGTGGGCAGAAAATGGTTATGGTTATTGTGTCAGCAACACTCACTCGGTGATTTGAACATTGTTACGAGTTTTATGAAGAGTACAAAATTGTGTTACTGATTATTAGATCTTGTTGTATTTTTACAAGTTAATCACAGCTCCATCGGGACGAGCACAGTACGCAGAATTTTTGTTTTTTTTAAATTTTTTTCTTAATTTTTTTTATTACATGTTTTTTTAAAAGATAAACTTTCAGAAAGGTGTGTTGTGATGGTTTGCACATGTGAATCGAATAAGTGAAGAAAGGATAGCAAATTAATTAGGCGAATGTGGTTGGTAATAGAAGCAGAGGAAGGCTGAGGAAAATTTGGCATGATCAAGTTTTTTTTAAAATTACTTGTAAGTGGTCAGGTCAGGAGTCGGAATAATCGGCGTGTATTTATGAGAAGAACTGTGAATGTGGAAGAGACACAGATTGTTAGCAAAGACAGATTGGTGTGGCGTTCTATTGTCCTTACCGACTCTAGCGAAGAAGTAGCATGATGGATTGTTAGTTTAGTAAGTTAGTTTTTTTCTCTTTATATTTGAATCGGCGTTTATTAATTTACTTATTATAACATCTAGGATTTTAAGATTTTCATCAAGTATTTATCAAAGAACGTTATTCGCAATGAAAGACGGTTTAAATCTTGAATGCTTTGGTGATTTTAAAAATAATAAATGAAAATAATATTTCTACACGCTTCGCGCATCTACAGGGTTACTTTACTGTTTAATGAACTAATATTTTAATTTATTTTCCATACAAACATTGTGAAATATTTTTATCAATTTGAACTAAAACTTTCCCTTATATGAGCACATCATACATGAAATTTGAAAGGTTGTCAGGCTTACCATGATAATCCTGCGTTGAAAACACAAATTTGTTGACCCCCGAAATTTGATCCTTTTCAGGACCTGACATGCCGGAAACAAAGAGTCATTCAGCCCTATTTACGTTATGCGTGATTTCTAAGAGGATTTAGAACCCTCCGATCGGAGACTAATTGAAAAATCCTTTATATTTTTACAATTTTAGTTCAGGACAACGGAAATATAAAAAAATGGTAATTTTTACGTATTCATATACATTTCACAAAACATGGTTCTATTTTTTTTGGGATGGACTGTTGTGTACTGGATGTTTAGCTTTTGATGTTTTTAATTGTTTTTTTTTTCTATCTTAATTCTTTTTATTGACAGTCATTATGGATTGCATATCGCTCAATCCTTTTAACAACGTCATTTATAAAAAAACGTCAATTTTCAGTTGTGCATGTTTTCGGAATGCCAAGAAAATGTACTATATCCCAGCAAAAGCGGCATATTTTAAACTTAATATTTACCCGCTACAGGGCAAAAAGTGTGGTTTTTGCATTTTGAAGAAAGGCTATTGTTTATTTTTTTTAAATGAATTTAATATTTTTCAAATGGAGAAAAAACAATCAGGTTTTACCTAAAAAGATATGTTGCACCGTAAAAAGTTCAAAAAGTAGCTTGATATTTATTTTTAATACACTTTATTATATTTTTAAACTTTAAAAACGATCTCCTGAAAAATCAAGTTTTTTTAAATATGACGTTGTTGAAAGGATTGAGCGATATATGATTTTAAGGATAATTTCAGAAAGTGTTGTTAAAGTTTTAGCCTCAATATAAACTCAAGGATAACCCTTAATAGGTGAAGCTATTAGCGTTAAGCGTACAGTACAGAATATCCCTGATGGCGACTCGGCCAACTCTCACAAAAGAATATAAAGATATCTGCTAACTCATTCGCAGCGTCTCATATATCAGGGAGAAGCGAATCAGATACTTCGCAAGTTCAGTGGAGATTCCAAAGTGGATCCAGTATACCCAGGGGATCCACCATTTAAATTCCAAGTTTTTGATCTAACTTTCTGAACGGCGACGTTTCAGAACAATACTTGTTAAAAACTTACTCAGGACTAAAGTAAATTCTGTCTTCAGATAAAAATAATAAACGCTTCAGGATAGCCCTAAATTGATTCCTCAGCCTACGCATCGAAAAACTGTTAAATTTCCATCGCTGACTCTTTTGAGAATTTAAATATTCTAAGACATAAATTTTCTTATCTATTTCTTTTTATAGTAATAAATTCCAATTACGATTTAATTTAATTTAAAAGTATGTAAATTTTCTGATGTTATTTCATTAAAGTTATGCAAAAAATATTAATAAATTATTTTGTACATATTTTTTTTACACTATTACGTAGAAACCAGGGGTGTGCATTGCATACAGGCAGATAGTAGTGCCTGCCTTACCTTGCTCGCGTTCCAGATAGATACATAAACAATGTCTTTCCTACCTTACTAAGCAGTGTCAACGTATGCGAAAAGAATTTCCTTATCTGCGCAGCGAGAGGCTAAAAGAAAAGGTTGCCAGTATTACAAATTTTGAAAGAAAAAAGATTTTTAACATGATTTTTTTTAGTTCTTGACTGTTTTAGGCTCGAGAATTTCTGATTGAAACTATGATTTTGGTCCGCCATTATCTTATTGACGCTTTTAACGATTCTTTCCATATAAAATCGAGTACAGATCCATTGATATTGATAACTCACTTTTATTACCAAACCAATCTATATGTCCGCCATAGCAAGATAAAAAAGACGAGCAAGTAAAGTAAAAATCAGCTCGATTAATAAATTTCACAAATTTCTCCAGAGTTTCGCTTTTGATATTCGTATGATTATTGTGATTTAAATTGTTAGAAATTTTGTTGGACGCAAGCAGGTTATTCCATTTAATTAATTTAAATACTGTAGTATGCTAGCTGTATCCGACCACGTGTTGCTGTAGGTTAGTCTGGTTAAGAGAGGGAAAAAAAACAGAAAGCACACATTTCTAATGAGTATACTTTCAGAATGCTTGTGAAGAAATAAAAATATTTAAAAAAATCTTTGAAACAACATGAAATCGAAAACTTTGAAAATGATTCGTAAAAGTAGCTATCAAAAAGCACGCTGTCTGCCATGAGTAATGTTTATTATGTCTGTGACACTATTTGGTTTAACAGATTGCACTGCCAATTGCTTAAAAAACTGTTTTACCAGTTATCTGTTTTATATATATTTTTTATTTTATAGATAAATAAAAACATGTGCGTATTCGAATAAACATTGTGTCGAAATTTCAAAGCAATTGATTAATAATTTTGAGGAGATTTCAGATTTAATCAAACAAACATTTACTTGTGTACCATGGATAGTAATTATAATAGTCTCGTGAAGTTCTAGTGATTCTAGAATAATGTTTCAAAATTGGTTCAAACATATATAAAACTTCCAAGAATTTGAGTAGTGTGGTTGTATTGGGTAGAATTGGTGAATGTTACACGTGTGTAAAGTGCTCACTTAAACTAGCCTATGACGGTCGTCAGCCCCGTAAATGCCCAGACTTCCTTCCCAGATATTCTTCTTCATCTTGGATGAGATGTCAAAAAATAATATGAAGTAGGTATAATAGTCTTTGTCGCTGTCTGGGGGGTTCGTTTGATGCAGGTTAGTGATACTATGGGCAGGGGCGTGCATTCTTTATAGACTTAAAAGCAGTGCCTACTCTGGATTACTTGCGTTCCATATAGAAACGCGACCAATACCTAGTATAAGGCAAAGCCTTATCCTTACGCTACCCAAGTGCCTACCTTAATTAAAAACTGTACAGGCTACTTACTATGGGTAATGTACACTCGTACATGAATATATCGGTACATACTTATGTATTTATTGGTGGAATGCGATAAGGGTAGTAACAAATTAATTATAATCATGTTATAATATTACAAAATATCATTAATACAAGGGAGGCTAATATTTTGATAAATTGAAGTGAAAACCTAATTCCTTTTACGTAATTACTATCTTTACCCTAGGTTTGAGATGATTTTTATGTTACTATTGATCATATTTTACATTTTATTGGTATAACTAATTAAAAAACTTATATAAAATTTCATAATGATAGAATTTCTTGTAAAAACAATTAATTAGCACAAAAGCAGCATTCTGTTCGGTAGACCACCGCCCTAAAATTTCAATACAATTGTTGTTGGCGCATTTATTCAGATCAGGTTCTATGCCTAACTATTTACCGCAGTTCCTTTTATATCGTTCGGGTAAGACTGCCTCGCGCATAATAAAATATCGAAACTTTTCCCAGTCTTAAGTAGAGCATTAAAAATTTGACTTGCGTCTCGGATTAAGGCAAGAAACAACCTCTCCTTCGCTTTCATCCCTTATTCCGTAATATAACCAGCCACCTTCCACCAACATCACAGTGCACGGGTTACTTTGACCAACTCCGGAGTGAAAACTTTACCCCATATTTATTTATGAATATTTTACGTGCGCTGAAAAACCTTTTTATTGTTTTCACATTTTAACAAGAAAATGAAAAATTGTTTTATTAAATTATTTTTCAGGCGCAACTAGTGGTGGTGAAAATTTTATTAGTCGGCTAATTTAATCTTTTCTGATTTTTCATTATTTTATCTGTTTGATGTAAGCATAAGGCAGTGCGATTAACTCTTTTTTTCTATTGAGTACTTCGGTAAAATTCAGTAAAATTGTAGTTCGGTAATTTAAAAATTTTGAAAATAAAAAGCCAACCATTCATCTTCTTCTTCTTGCCTTTACTTGGACTTAACGGTGCACAGGATACGGCATTGTATATAAGCAGTGTTATTCTGATAGCTAAATACAGAAAGAAAAGGTGACCAGCCCTGCGCTTCAGGTACCAACCCTAGGTCATATTTAACAAAAATTAGACTGAAAAATCACTTATATTTCTGGGATTCGCTGACAAATGCGCTGATAACTACGGAGGCGTTTAAAATATTGGTTTTACAAAATATTTGAATGAATCTAACCTCTTATTTATTCGGCAGTCATTTATTGGTAATATCTATCCACTTTTAATAACGATTTACTTGGTAAATACCAACATTAAAAAAAATCGAAGGTTTTTTAAAAAATCATGCGGAATGAATCGAAACACGAAAGGTTTTAAGAAACAGTGATATTAACCAAATTAAAATTAAATTGTAACCTAATTAAATAATGAGGAAACTGAACACTTTTAGAACCACACTTTCCAATGTTTAAATTTGGAATAATTTCATCCTAAGGATACAATTTTTTTTTTTATTAAATTAACGTTAAAATTCACGCATGCTATATAAATTTCTGAATCCGTTAAGTTTAATCAGGTTTTGGAAGGCGTCGTTATTCTCGATTGCCATTTTTCGCCGATATTTGTATGTAAAAAATATTACACGTGGGTGGTGTATTATCGGAACGCATAAACATTTCATTTAATAATGGACCCTTTCTTTTACATCGCGTGTGGCATAGGATAACTGCCTTAGCTAAAGAAATCACTTTACGCAATGGAGTATCACCTAAAACAAGAACACTAAGGCACTTAAAACAAGATATGCGGAGCTTAGTTTAAAACCAAGTTTTAATAAAACTTGAGCAAAAATGGTCGTTGCTTGTCGATTCTTATAAAAATAACATTTAATTATTGGCTTAAAAAACAACCAAAAAAAATCCAAAATAAATAATAGAATAAACCACAACAACAAAACTTATGTTATACTCAATATTATAAATATTTCAACTATTTACTTTGTGGATGGTCATTTTTACTTATTTATTTTTTTACAAAAATGTTAGTAATATTAGTATATAACCACTCACCGAGATTTTTATCTCTACCGGTTTCGAGACGTATCCGTCTCTTCGTCAGGACAATCACTACCACAGCATTCAAACAATGCTACCCTTCACTACCATAGCACTTTTTACACACTTAAACCTACACAAAATATTTAACACATGTGATTTTTGGTCGACCCAACATGCACTAAAGGTTGCAGCACAAATATGCGCTACGAGCCGAGGTCAAACATGCACTGTTTGCGTCTTTGACCTCGTTGTTATCTTACAAACTCGTTCGTCTGATAAAAAAGAACATTTAAAAGAAACTTAGAAGTAAATTTCATAAGATAGAAAGTAAATTGCTTAGCATTAGTATATTTTCATAAAATTTCGATTAGAGATGGCAGCATTGAAATTTGAACTGAAAAAATGAAACGTTTCTGTTATGTGCAATATACACATTATTAGAATTTTTACCAATTTGGTTGACAATTATTGATTAAATAGTGAATGTGGCATAGTGGTGATTACTTTAACTAGTCAATGGTAAATTGGAAGCTCTGTAGATACTTATCTCAATTCATTATTACATACAATTTCTTCATCTCTGTAAAGACAACAATTCATTTAAGTGGTGAAACTATGCAAAAGAACATAGTTCTCATTTACTTGAAACATCGCCTCAGTAACACACATCAGTTTTTCATTTTGTAGATTTAAAAAACATTTTATTAATAAAGTGGTGTCAACTATTTTAAGCTATTTCTGGGTAAAGTTAAAATAGCATTATAGCATGATTTGGAATTGAGTTCCACGTAAGTCCGTTACATTCGCAAATTATATGACCATGGCTTTAACAATTCTCAGAAAACATTTGCAGGTAAGATATTCTAACCTCAATTCACTTGTAATGTAACTAAATCTGAAAAAAGAAGGCAAATATATATATTTTTTGACAATTTAAATTTTTTTTTCATGCATTAGAATATTATTTATACTGACATGTAAAAATAATGGTAACTACTGCTCGATTTTTGTACAGTCATAATTTAGTTTACAAGGTGCCCTGAATATCTATAATAACTAGGCTTAAATTTTGCCTTCTAAAACACTTGCGTATTGGGAAAGCTTTTTTGAAACTTTTTACGCAAGAAAAGTTTTACCTTTATATTTTCTAGTCATATAAATTTAAGTTTATTTAGTTGAAAATCTATTGCAAAAATGTTACATTTTGAATTTTACTTTGTATTAGTAGTAAAAAGAATTGATGTTGAAAAACTATCGAGGCACAAATCAAAAATAACACTCTTCTTATAATTTATTATTTCACCTTCATATTCACTTTGTGTTATACCACTTTAATAAAAAAACTATTTATTCGTAACTACCGATTTCGGAATAATCATTCCATCATCAAGTCATTAAAATAAAATTATTACGGTCTGACATTAATACAAAAATTAAATTATGAGAAAGAGAATTTACCAATAAATGAATAAATTATTTTAAAAAAATCTTTTACTTATTGTTTCGGCATTTACTTTGTAGTAAGACATGTTATTAGTTATTATTCAGACCTGACGATGAATGTTTAGCTTCCGAAAAAAGTAGTCATTAATAAACTCAAGTGGTATAAAAACAAGTGTTTCCTTAATCATTTTATAATAAATATGGTTAAATTTGTTTTTTTAAGGACCATACCATAAAGTTAACAATGCTTTTAATATACAAAATACAAAAATATTTGCAAATGAAGTTACACCATGAATTGAAAAAATAATATCAATAATTTTTTCACTCCTATTTTAATACTTAATATTTATTTTAATACTTAATATTTGAAAATTATGTTCACTTGTCTTGTACACCTAGACGTTAGTTTGATATTTTAGTTAATGGTATCGAAAATGATATATTTATTTGCTTACTTTTTCCTGAAAGCTCCAAGTCTAGTATAAAATTTATGGAGAAATAACGATCGTGGGCGAAAATGTTTACTGGCAGAATATTCTTTTTATTTTATCGAAAATAGTGCCCAAAAATAGTGTGATTCTCTCTGTCCACTTTGTAACTGTCACATACATATATTCGACCCAGAAACTACCAATTAACGTCAGCTAACTGAAATTAGATTGTTATTCCTACAATCGCATTATGTATAGTACAGGGTGACTAAAAATTTATCAACCTATCGAAAGATGTTATGATTTTTGCAAATGGCGCTGTACGTCAATCATATTTGACATTTGTGAACTAAACAGCTGCAGTATACAAACAAAATGAGGCATGACAAATAAAACGGCCACAAATGTTTATCAACAGTGACGGCAGATTTATGATTTCCTTTACCCAAAATTGTATCCCGTGGTTAGTGTCGCGGACTCTTAAGTCAGAGTTTCTCCGTTCGAACCCATTCTACCACAATATGATACCTATTTCTAATAATGAGCCGCTAAGGCTCACAGAAATAGTATTAAATTAAAATATTTGTGTAAATAATAAAAACACAAATATTTCTCTTTATAAAAAAGAACATTTAAAAAAATTAGTCAAAAAGTAAATAAAGTAAATTAGATGATTAATTTTGTATCATCTTATAAATGTTGGTATACTGCAGCTGTTAAATTCACGAAGGTAAAATATGATTGATGTACGACGCCAATTGCATAAATCATAATATCTTCCTATAGAGTGATTAATTTGGCGCCATCCTGTATTTGTGAGTTCGAGTTCATATAAATTTGTTCCGAATGTTGTTTCATAATTAAGTTTTCGGTTCAGCTTTCAGTAGATTATGATACAAAACATTCCATCTCGCATAATTCACACGACACGACGAGGCGTAGAAAATATCAAAAGATTGTCATCGAGAAGGGAAGACGGAGGGGGTTTAACCATTCCACCCTTGCTATATAGTTTCCCGCCTTATTAAAAGCATCCATTCGGTATATTATCACACCCAAACTTCATTGTATGAGGACGCATGTTACCTAATCCACGGCATTCTTGGCACTCATTTCAAGTAAATAAGGTAAACTCGCTGATTATCGAGCTACGTACTGAGTTCTTTTCACACACCGTTCATAGGGTACCTTATCGAATCGACATAATATTACCTTGATCATTAATTATATGAAGGTGAGATAATTCCGCCTCCGTAGTGTAATGTTCGACACGCTCGGTTACCGTTCTGGAGGTCCTGTTTTTTTTAATAAGTCTGGGTGTCCCATACCTATTAACTTTTCCTACCCTTACTATCCTACCCACAGACAATTCTCTAAAGAATATATTAATTGCGTGAGGAATATTTTTTTAGATACCTTTACGTAAAATATTATTCATACATTTTTATTTAATATTTTCAAGAAATTAAATATGTACATACGTCCGCCTAGGTAGTGTTATGGTCAGCAAGCTTGACTACCGTACTAGGGTCCCGGGTTCGATTCCCAGGAGATGCCAAATAAATACAAGGGATTTTCTCACTCTAATGTGTATTCAATATTACTCTGGACTACTACCTGAAGCGGAGGGTTGATCACCTTTCCTTAATGTGTTAACGATCTAGATAACACTGCGTTTATATGATGCAGTGCCCTATGCACCATTAGGGTGCGGATAAGGGTTGGAAGAAGAAGAGATAATTACACCTTTGAATTGATTTTATTTTCCTTTATTAGTGGCCGTAGTCAATTTGTACATATTGTATTAGATACAAGTTTTATAAAAGAATACGATAAAATTTTTTTTTTTCTCTTTTTAAGTATATTATTGGTTCAAAAAGTACTTTTCTAAACAAGGATGAACATATTAAACAAGGAATTATGTGTAAGCCTGATATATTGTAATTATTATTGCTTCATAGTTAGGAAGTGACATATTTCAGATATCGATATAGTTCGTGAAATCTTTTCCGAGGTTTTGCATTACTATTATAATTTAATGGGATACAGATGATTTTAATAAAGTTATCAGGGTGCGAAGCTCATAACTGTTCTATATGATAAAGCATGTAAAATTATAACTAAACTTAACTTACAATAAATTATTAAAACGCAGTAATTATTCGAATTTCTGAAAATCTTTTTTTAAGCGATATTTAAAATAAATTCACTAAAATATTGCGGTAATTGGATTAGTTGCCATGAATGTCAAAGAGCGGGTAGATACTACTGTATGTACTAACACAAGACGATAGGATTAAACACTCCTACTCTTCTTGTTCATTGCACAGTAAACGTCAACCGACAGTCAGTTCTATACAACCCCCGTACTTTTCCACTCAGTTTAGGGTTAAACGCGCACAAACGAAATGGGCTTAGGATCACTTCATTTAGAAAGCGCTACTCATAAAGCCACGATACTCGAGTTGCGAGGGGCATCTCTCTGAATAGATGAGGCATTTAATTAAAAACAATATTGATGCTGCCCAAATGTGGTGATTAAATTAATGTGACGTATATCCGCCTCCGTAGTGCAGTGGTTATTGCGTCTGACTACGGAGCAGGAAGTTCTGGATTCTTTTTCTGGAGGATCAAAAATTCAACTAATATTTGCTTACACCATTTTGAGTGTGTCCATACTTGTTCACAAAAACTGGATTATCTCCAATTACAGGAATTAACCTGGATTATTAAATAAATTATCTGGTCAAATTATAAGCTTAAATAATAAAAATGAAAATGGTATTTTCTGGCGTTTCTCATGTGTGTGATTATAATCCAGGATTTGGACCTCACATACTAATATAAGAGTTTCTGCTTAATAAAAAGCTTCTTTAAATCTCACCAATAGATGTCTCTAGTGAAGTTCAAGTGATTCAAGAACAAGGTTTCTAAATTGGTTCATATATATAGAACTTCCAAGAATTTGAGTAGTGTGGTTGTCAATATTGGGTAGAATTGGTAAATGTTACACGTGTGTAAAGTGATCACTTAAACCATCCCATGACGGTCGTCAGCCCCGTAAATGCCTAGACTTCCATATTCTTCTTCATCTTTGATGAGATGTCAAAAAATGATATTTACTTAATATAACTCTGGAGTTTTATGTGAAGCAATAGGCTAATCAATCACCTTGTGTTTTTGGAATCGACAATTACTATTTATTACTTTAATATTTTTTTTATACTTTTTTAAGGAAGAAGTTATTTTACTGTTACATGAAGAATAATGAATGAATCAATCATTAATTTTTTTGTTCCTAACGTAAGAACATTTTTTTTAAACACAATTTATATATTCGATTTTGTTTTGTTTTTTTATACAATTAATATTGTTTTATTACATTGAATGACTAACTAAGGTTGTCCCCGTTCAAAGTAAAAAAAAAGGATTTTTATTTAAACTATACATTTTCTTAGAAACGCCATGAAATTAATGGAAAAATGATTTGAAAATATGATAAATCATAGGATTTCTCGTATTAACAGTTTATGAAAAAAGAGAAGTTTTTTTGTTGAACATCAGCATTCACAAACTCTTCATAATTTAACACTCTCCTTATCATTCATCGTTCACTTTCTGCAATACTACTTAAAAAAAAAACACTATATCGTGACTACTAGTTTAGTTACAAGTAGTATTTTTAACAGTTTTATTACACAAATTGAACGATGAATGATTAGGATAGTGTTATATTATCAGACCTCATTGTTAAAAATGCATTGATTAAACAAAATATCTTCAGAATTTGTTTGGATTTGTAAGGTTTTTGTGCATTATCGTCAGCATGAATCCACATGAAAACAGAATTTTAAAATAAAAACACAACATTGTAACGTAAATGATCTTTGATCTTTGGTACTCTATACTCAACAGCACAATACTTAATTAATCTTCATTACATCGTACCAGTGGGTCCATTTCCAATGCATTTCGTGCGAAATGAACTCATTCTTTTATAGGGCCTTAATCTTTATTATTGTCTTAAATTGTGAACAAATGGAGGTCCAGGATTGGGAAACTAGACCAGTCACGTGTCAGAGGTCAGTTTATACACAAACACTCGAGTAAATATTGTATGGTAATGGTAGTTCTTAGTTATGTTGAAAACGAGAACTATTCGCAAGGCGATATAATTGTTTTATCAATTTTTCTCTTCTCACGATACAAATTAATAGGTTGTTATTCTTTACGTTATATGTAGTTTCCAACATGTAGGTATTACTTACTTACACCAAGTTAATATACCCCTCAATAGCGCACTGTATTATGTCCATTTTCAAGATTAAGTAAAAGTTAATCACTATTTTTAATGTATAAAAATGAGTCAAATTAATTATCACTAATTTGACTTTTTTCTTTAAAAAAAGAGGAATGTTTGTGTTTTTATTATTTACAAAAAAAAACTTTAATTTCATATTATTTCTGTGAGCCTAAGCGGCTCATTATTAGAAATAGGCATCATATTGTGGCAGACTGACTTTAGAGCCCGCGACACTAACCACGGGACCACAACTCGACACATTTGTGATGCACATAATATTTATATACATGACCATGGGATGTTTTTTTTATAGGTTTCAGCCTGTTTTTTGAGATACTATGGTAAGTCCTTGTTTTATATTTTTGCTATGACATGTTGATGTATCGTTATTATGTTTTAGCCTGAAAAAAAGAAGCAGCCAAAGAAATCGTAAAGAAACTGAGGCCTACTCTCTTAGTGCAAGTTCAAAGAGTGGTGGCAAAATGTGGGAATAGTATATGGTTGTTTAAAAAAAAAGTTCATGTGGTGCTATTTGTAATAAAATAAATATTACATTTGTTAAAAAATATATATTTTTCATTTAAGCTATTCTAAAAAAAAATGTCTTGGAAAGTTTTTTTTTAAATTCAGATAATTCTTTGGATATATTAAATGCTTATATTTTATTTATTTGTTTCCTTAATCTATGCATTAAAGAACACTCAGCCCGTACATGGTCATTTTTTTATTCATAAAATTAATTTTGTGCACACAAAACCGCTTTGCTTTAATTAACGTTTGCAAAGAGGAATAATGTAATTATTTACTCTCTTACCATACTTTACCATGCATGAACAATCTTTATTACAAATACAGTGCTTTCATTTCTTTGTTGGGTATTTAAATTTTACATGATAAATGGACGTTCAGGACATAGTGCATATTGCCTCTGAGGTACATGCACTCGTGTAATTTGTAGCGAATTTGTTAAATACACCTGATTTTCTTTGTCTTGCGTCTTAACAACGTCGCTACTCAAATACCACTTATCTGACTTGTCTCTGTATTTTTCATGTTTTTCATATTAACAACAACGTAATTTAATCAGATAAAGATCTTTTATTGTTCAAAGAAATGACACATATTTTGCAAAATTTAATAAGATTTTCATTAATTTAAGATTATGATCAATTTATCAAAAAGTGATTAAATAAATTCATTACCCGAAATATTTTGAGTATGTCCAAATGTTTGTTCCCAAACGCTGCATTGTACCCCACAAATGATAATTTTTGTTGAATAATTTATTTATATCACATCACAAATGGAAAAGTTTAGGAAGATGAGAATATAAATATCACGCAATACATTAGGTATAGAGCTATTCAAATTTTTTGTTTGTATTTTACTTATGCATATTTATTAGTTATTATTTATATTGAATTTATGTCAGAACATCAAAATCAAAATATCATGAGTAACATAAGTCTTCTAAATAAGCATATGTCATATTAAATTCGATATTTTCTAATAAATCACACTTTATATTACTTTAAAGTACTTGGTTATAATTATCAGATTCAAAACTAAAGATGCAAAATTAATAGGGTTCCGATATATCATTGTGTTTAGTTTTGACTCCACGATTCAGAACTCAATACAGTAAATTTTTAAAATACTGAAAATCAAAAAGACAGTTAAGGATTTTTATTTTATATTTTTAATTAAAATGCTCTTAAAACCTCTATTATCCAAATATACGAGTATGTCAATGTGTCACTTACAAGTTTTATTGACATTTTAGGTTTATATGTATTGCTGTTTACGATGTTGGACTTTTCGTTACGTGTTAATTGAGGATAATAAAACATTTTATTACGGCATTAATAGTTTTCCTACGTAAATGAAAAATGCTAAACATGAGCTATTTCATTCTCTTATGTGACATATTACGACCTGAGCGAAAGAATGTCCTTGAATGTGAGAATTACGAGTTACCTCATAAACCATGAAATAATATTTTTTACTTTGTGAAAAATTGACATTTATTTTAATTGATGGATGCGTATTTAGTATTAATTAATTGAAAGGTGTTGATATTTGTACAAAAATGCAAAAATACATATATTTACGATAAAGTTGAATACCTTGCAAGCATTTATAGATATAGTATTTATGTTTAAAAAAATCGTTTCTCGATCATATAATATAATATGGACCTTTTTTTTGTCGAATCAATCCTAAATTTTCCACAACTTTAAAATAAAACAATTAAGGTTGTAGTATAAACATTGTCATTCCGTACATCAAAATAAACACACTTTAATCATGGTCTATGAAAAATAATATGTACGAGTATATTCGTTTTCTATACTTATTATATATTTATATACGTACGTTTTCTGAGTATTGTTCTGTTTTTGTAATCTTTTTATATGCGATATACTGTTAAATATCGTAACATCATGATTTTTTTAAAAATTAATTAGTACTTTAAAAAACCAGAACTATGTAGCAAAATAAAAATACTTTTCTTATATTATAATGTCGAACTTACGGGCATAAAAAAGATTAATATTGGCTTTCATATAGTATTTATAGAATAATAAAAATGGCGTTATTTTTAAACAATAATGTAACATATGTATTAGTTATTGTGTGCGTACTTTTTATTGGTTATTATAACTACAGTGAATTACTTGAAATTATTTTATTTTTATTTTAATATGTTTTCTTGTAAACTTGTTCTCAAATATGAAAAAGGTAGCAGATATATAAAGTAGGTGAATAAGTGTTCTATTGTGGAAAATTAAATAATCTATTGGTAAAACTAATGTTACTCATTTTATTGTTCACTATGTATATTACAAACGTTGAATATTGTGTTTAAAAATATATTTTTCGTAACATGAAACGATTTTTTAAACTCTAATTAATTTTTCATCTTATGTATATTTTAATAAGAATCTTCCTAGGGATTAATTATTTATACCGTTCATTTTAAATTTAAACTGAAATTCATTGCACGTCCCGTCTACTGAATTTCAATGCAAAAATAATAAATTCTGAGACGAATATAAGAAGACTTGTAAAAATATCTCCCACCCTTAGAATAACCAAGGGTTGATTGAAATTATCTGCGAAGGATCGGAAAAGAAAGTTTCATTTATAAATTGGGGTTATTTAGGGTTGCCGAAACCGCTTGATCTCAATACACATTTTCAGAATGTTGAAATAATATTTTCTATTCAATACTCTAATTTTTATTTCATTTCTCCTTTTTCTGGTACCTATTGAATTAATCCCGTTTTTTATAATTTCAGCAATGGTATCACGGTTATAATAAATACACAAAGACAGTGATCTTCTTCAGGGTAAAATATTGAGAAAAAAAAAACAGTTTACTGCCCAAAATTAACGTTTATTATAGCAAAAATTACAAAATAAAAAAGGAAAATAATATAATCAAGTGAAATTTAATATTAAATAATAAGCAAACATATTAAATACAGTCTATCCTCTCTACGTATAATAAATACCTGTTCTGAGTTAGACAGCATTAACATTTTCCGTTTTATAAAAAACAGTATATTTTTTATTAGTAATGTCCAGAGATGAATTTAATATGGAGGATCATAAAAGAACGAAATTATTTTTTAAATAAGAAAACTTTACCAAATAATGAAAAAACTTTAATGTTTTTTTTAAACCTGCAAAGTGTATAAAACTGAATAGACAAAGAAAAATAAAACAATATGCATTTAAGCAAATTTTGATGTATTCATGAACTATACCTTAAAGTTCTCCTATTCGGAAGATGGAAACAATACGGAAGTTAATAATATTTAATCATTCCTCTGATACGTTTCCGAGGGCTAAGACCCCCTCACTATTAGGCAAACGGGTCCAATAAAGCTTAAAGTCTGGCCTCTGCTAAGCAGTAAATATTTTTCCAAGTCCCATTAGGCAGTGTTATGCCTCGCCAGCTCACTGCTCGCTGTTCACACATCCAGCGTGAGTCTCCCGACTGCTGGGAACATCGCTTCTCCAATTATCCGGAATGTTTAGCCATCAGCTGCCACCGGCGCCGGCGTGATGTTTGCCTAAACTAAATTAGTTCGTCTTACTGTTGTTACATTTGCTAAGAGCTTTACCCGGCACGGTCGTAGCACATATTTAGCTTAAAATGTTTGCACTGATAAAGCTACGGGACATAATGTCGAAAAGGCGCAGATTTCGTTTGTACAACTTTAAGAACAGTCGCATTCGAAGCGACTCACAATTTAATCAAGTTTCGCAGATATAATTTGAAATACAAGTAAAATAATGCTCAAGTCGCAAACTTGCCACACTTCTGCTTGTACAATGGCATGACGTAAAACCTTGTTTAATCTATTCAAGTTTGAAATTATGAAAACTTTAATTTTCTAAATAAAACAAAGTTACCCCAACATTTAAGTAAGATGCAGTTTCGAGCGGAGTACTCTACACTGTGAATAAAATTACGTTTGTAAATGAAAACATTAAAAAATAAAAGCTTTTTTTACCTTAACATTTTTGCAACTCATTCAACGTCCACGGTAAATATTTCACGGGTTTACTTACCTACCTGCGAGGATTAATTAACTTCCTGAGAGACTTCTGTTCTGTTTTTCTAACGACAGCAACTTTGGTATTTCATTATATAGTTGGCACTGGTGTCACGTTCAACCCTCAGTTACCTTTTTTCGTTGCTGTGTTTCCACGATCTAAAAAATATAAGCTCTACGAGTATTTGATCCCAAAATTAATCGAAATTGTTTCAAACTGGAGGTAACTAGGAACTAATATCATCAACTGTTAATTTATAACAAGAGCTGTTGAATTCTACCATATTACTAAATAGTTTTCTAAAACTTTGAAAATATTTTACAGCTTATAAATGTTTTTATTCATAAAAAATATTGAGATTTAATATCCGCGTTTGCATTTGAACTGAATAATATTCAAATAAAATATGTGTATTGAAAAATAAAAATATTACTTTATTTTTAGTTTTCGCTTTCTAATTGGTAAATTGATACTTTCAACCGGATAAAAAAAAAATCGACATAAAATAAAGCGTTTTAAATAATTAACGATAATAATTTCAAAAATCATTTTGCCTTTTTTTTAAGTCTCAATAGGCATTTTTGCTTATATGGAAATACTCAATATTTTGATTCAATAAAAGTGAATACTTTTTGTTTATAAGATTATTAATGATTGGAAAATTAGATCATGTTTATTTTAAGTAAAATAATTTGATGATTTCTTCATTTTTATTTTTTGATTAGGTACTAACTTCCATTCACCCTTAAAAAATAAGAAAAATATTTTTCGCATTTGTACAGCGCCATTTTGAAAATTGTCGTCACTCAGGCGCTTAGTCTAAATGTAATATCTTAATTTCAATAATTGATTTGGCAGTTACTTTATAACACTATCTATGTACTTTTTAAATTTAAATTTCACTTGGTAAATATTACTATTTATTTAACTCTTAAACTTAGACTTGGCTTCAGATAAGGTGATTGAATTTTTGCGGAATACATCGGAACACGTATCACAATGGATTACGAGTATAAGATAAAGGGGTATTTACTAAATGTAATTATAAGTCAGTGTGTAAGATATAAATGTAATCATTAAATTAAATTCCACATAAAAAAAATAACTAGAAAGAGGATGGTATTGTTTTTCTATCATAATTTATTTTTTGTGGTAGAATAGAGTATTACTTTAACATATGAATATATTAATCGACATAGTTACGTATCTTACTACTGTATTCTAGCTCAGTTTCAAACGGTAGGTATTCACATTAAACTAGATATTTTTCCATGACAGGACACGAGTTATTTATCACTCGGTCCATGTGGGGATAAAACTGCCCTTTGAAATGAAGAGCGGGTTTTCAAACTATGTTTACAAACTTAAATTGAAATATTTTAAAATATATTTTTTTCAATTTTCTTTATCCTTTGTTTAATTTTTTATATCCAAAATGTACATAAAAATATTGACATATTGACAGGCACATGAAAATTTATTTCAATTAGTATTTAACATAAAGTCGTCAAATATTTTACAGCTGGTTTGTTTTGTAATTTATGTAAACTTGGATTTAAAATTGTCCCAAAATGTAAATTACCTATTATTGAATGATCAATGCATAATTTTCTCTCGTCCTTAGGTTGTAGGTCCTTCTATCATGAACAACATCTAGGCCGTGCCTTCGAATCATGTTATCTTCTGAAGCATCCATGAATTATCTTGGTCTTAGTGTCTTTCGAGCAAGATCTATAGCGATTGCTTGGTTCACAATATATTCAGGTTCTTTTGATCTTCTGCACTCAAACCATCTCAATTGCATTTCTTCTACCTTACTATTGATGTCTATTGGACCCAGGCATCAGTTTTTTTTTATTATTTTCTAAATGCATCAACTTGAATTGAATAAAGCGACAAGAGGTGTTACGAATATATGTTTCTCATAAGGAATTTATATACGGACTAACGTCCCAACGTGTAACGTAGATATGGGGCCTCGCTACCGGTGAAATGGGAATGCGCCGCGGTGGTAATATTCAATGAGACGTCGCGACGCCTTCTGCAGGCGTCTTGTCCCGTGTGCGACCGGATGTGCAACTGTAGACGGATCCCTACTCTTTTTATAAATATTAAGGAGTTTAAATATCAAAGGTAAAGTGCTAATATCTTGAATTGATAACATACATAAAGTAGTACATTAGAAAGGAAGCTCGGAGCTACCGCAGTCGAGATTCTCGGTATAATCGCCAAATGAGGTTTTCCTACTGAAATCAAGAGTGATTTTAATTTTTTGACCTTTAAAATATCGATATTCAATAACCTGCGAACACAAATTATTGCAACAGTTTCAAACTGGGTTTTCCCGGACTTAATTTAACAACTTCTGCAGTGTTTCCTTAATATGTTGATAATTTTTATTATGTAAAAAAACAGTTTAAATCATTGTCAATTTATAATGGTATTCTTTTTCATTTGTTGAAGCAAAACGTGAACTATCGGGCAGGCAAAACTGAGGCGTTTGGAATTTGATGCTACAGGCGCACGTTGGGGATTTATTGGTCGGACCAATGAATCAGTGAATCAACGAGTCTAGATGCTTACTAAGTAAAGCAACACAAGCCAAATGGGTAGACCATAACAAGACACCCAGGTCTGTTTTTTACTATTGCGGAAGACATATACGAAGGTACAAACTAGAGGACTTAACCTACATGGATAAAATTTTATGAAAGAAGCAAAACATTTATCACAAAGATACACGAAGAAGAAAATAAAATAAAACATCTCTTTGAAAGGATATCCTGAAATTGATTCATTTATCATAATTAATTAAATATTGAAAAAAACTATATGTTTCCAAAATGATATATAATTAAATCTATATAAATTCTATCAAATAAAAAAATATATGTACAACTTTATTTTAATTTTAAATAAAATATGTCATTTAACTATTGCCCCACCGAGGCATAGTTTTCTGGAACCCATTATTGAAACCGCTGGTAACAAGGTGTCTGCACTGCATAAATGTGCAATGAAGATTGAAATAAAGCTTTAATAAGTTTTAATGCACTTGGGTTTCTTTCTACGAAGAAACTTTTTAATCACTTTTAAACGGTTTAAATATTAATAATTAAAAGGATTAAAAAAGATACAGTTTATGTTTATTTGTATCCAAACATAAGCTAAAAATAAACAAAAAAGTTACCTTTACAAGAAATACATCATAAAAATGACTTGTGGCTCTTAAACAAAACAAAATATGATAAAAAAAAAAGTTTATTAATACTCTAATTATGTATTACCTGCTTTTATTTTTACATAAAAAAGTCTTTCAAATAACACAAATTGCTTTAGCTAATGAAACCAATAATTGATTTTAGAAAAAGGTGTTTTTTATTGAATAAAAACACAATTTATTATTTTGTAAATTGGATAAAACCCATCAAATACTGATGGATTTCTTATTGTAGACTTACAAAAAATGTTCAACTTTTTTCAAACTTTTTTTAATGCTTTCGAATAAAATGAAATACTCTTAAATTAAACTCTCACACAAAATTCCCTTCTCCATATGATAAAAACAACAATTCTCTAATACTTTGAAATAAAATACTGATTTGTAACAAAGGCAGCTTTATGTAGTGTGAATAAGAATACTTTACAAATTTTCCATTTCACGTCAATTAATTACGATATTAATTAAGTACCATAATGTTTCAACAAAGTAATTTCAAGGGCGCACTACTCTCACCTCTATAAAGAGCTAGGAGGCACCAAAAAGGTACTTTTCACGCTGCTCTATACAAAGAAAATCCTAGGCTCTTATGGGTGAAGTGTAAAATACAAATGTCTAAGAGCTGCCATAGGACGACGACCCAAGGACCAATGGAAAGAGAAACACACATTGAAATTAGCCATTAGAAGCCTGAATTAAACTCTGACCAGTGTTGGTTTAGTGTGCGGATTTAGCAATAATTATTGTAGCCGGGTCAGGTGGTATATTCACACATTTATAATGAGACGCATGCAGCAAAAGTGGCCAAATTCATTTTTTATTTTTTTTCGTTGATGAATGTTGACAAATTAAAAATTTTTGAAAAATCAAGAAATTTTTCAAAAAGATTACGCATATCTCGGTGTAAAATAGCAGTAAATAGGAAAATATTAAACAAGTGGATAATTTCGTACATTTTGGAAGAATGTATGTCTTTTAAGGATGTAAAGAGTTCTAAAGATATAGAAAGGAGCGTGAAAGCTAGAAACAGTGAATGGTGTACAAAAATCAGTTGTAGCAAATAAATACCTAATAGTGGTAGCCAAACTTGAAGTGTAGAACGGAGTACTGGTACAAACCCATTGTATGGAAATGAAGTATGGATTTTGGAAAAGAAGGATGCCGTCGAAATGACAAAGAGCCATTCATAAATAGCTCGCTTCATTTGGCCGTGTTATATTTGATTGCACGTCATAATATTTTTTTGTTTGTTTTATAAATAAATATTGTTAAATGTACCCTCGGCATGAGAAAACCTAGTAATTAAGCATTATTGTAATTTGTATTTATGTCTATTATGAAAAATAAACAACCCTAGTAATGGAACATTATTGTAATTTGTATTTACGTCTATTATAAAAAGTATTTTTACAAGTCATATTTTATTTTTTATGTCGCAATATACAAAACATATTACTAGATTTTTTCTTCATAAGGAGTGTCAAATAAATGTCAAATGCGGACAAAATAAGTTTTGGGCCCCTTGCACTACTGAATAATTATACGTATGTTGATTCCCTTTCAGACACTGACACCCTGTGTTAGAACACTATTGTTTCTGATGTAGTTAAATTCTCAACGGAATATAGATCGCCAATTCAAGCGAGTGGACCACTTACCATTATTCTCACCAACTTTCCCTGGATTTGGTGATTAAACAACAAGAGTTTCGGTTATTTTAATCATATATTAGATAAACTTATAGTTTTATAAATATTAAGTATTTTTTTGGCATTTTATTGTTCACCCACAACGAAGGGTTTATGGTCCTAAAAGTAAATAATAAATATGGAACTAAAATACTTCAATACATAGTTCTAAGCATTATGAATTTGTTGTGGGAAAATATAAAAATGGACGAAGCAAAATAAAAGCAAAAAAAAATTACCGGAAAATAGTTTTTTCTGTGTGTCATATTAAAACTACAAAATAATGAATAAATAACATGTAAAGAGAACTTCCAAATTCATTATAACTTTCATGTATTTACACGCATGTAATTATGTTTTCTGATTAAATCCGTTGATAATCGAAAATCAATATTTCTAAACTAATTGAAAAGGATTTTTTTATTTTTATTTCTATGTTTCTTAGTTCAATTAAAATTGATGGTCAATTTGCCTTAATTTTTTTTTTAAGAAGTACTAAAAGGAGATCAAAAAAAAAGTGAAGAAAAATATATACCATAAAAGAAGATGAGCTATGAAAGGTGTAATATTTCAGTGCTTTCTTGAAAGTTATTTAACAGCGCATCCTCCCGGAGAGAGGGTTGATTATTCAAATGCCTTGTATAGCTTTAATAGAAAATAAATTATTAATAAATGAAATATGATGATGAGGAATGTAAGGCATTCTATTACGAGAAGAAGGAATAAACCTTGTTTGTGAGAATAAAAAAAATCTTTGCATTATGCACAAAAGGTATTTAAATTATCAAAGACTTTGTTAATATATATCGCTCACTCCATTCAACAACGTCATATGTAAAAAACCCTCAATTTTCAGTTGTGAATGTTTTTGGAATGTCCAGAAAATGTACTATATCCCAGCAAAAGCGGCATATTTTTAACTTAGTATTTACCTGCTACGGGGCAGAAAGTGTTGTTTTTGCATTTTGAAGAAAAGGTATTGGTGATTTATTTTTTTAAATTTACTAAATGTTTTTCAAATAGTGACTTGATATTTATTTTTAATATTTTGAAAAAATATTTTTAAGCATTAAAATCGATCTCCTGAAAAATCTAGTTTTTTGAAATATTACGTTGTTGAAAGAAGTGAGCGATATATGCATTTTTAACATAAAATTCGTGTAAATTCAAGTTGAAAACAAAAATTGTTCTACTGTAATTAATTGTATTCAATTATATAATCTTATTATCTTAAATATGTAATGAAGTCTCTTTTAAACAAAGTATTCAAAACTTTTATATAAATGTAATAAATACAAAGGTATCTCAATAAATATTATTTATAAACATATCTTTTTGTGCAAAACATTTATTTCCCTGGATTTCGGACGTTTATTTAAAAAACAGTCGAAAAAGAATAATAAAAAACCCTTTTTTCGCTAACAGCGGTATCGAATTCGGTGTTTATCGTTCCTTTTTAATTGAATTTACCAGAAATTTATGGCTATTATTTCAAGTTCTCAATAACGAACAAATCACACGATAAACCATTGGTTAAAAGTCGACTGTGAAAATTGAATAATAAGAAAAATTCAATTATATTGTGTTTTTAATTCGTTTATCCAAACTTTTTAACTCGAAGAAAACATTTTTGTTTTGATGAGATTTTTTTTATACAAACTTCATTGAGAGTATATGTTAGTATTATATAACTATCTACATATTATAAGATTTTTGTTTGAAGTCACTTTGCGATAATATATATCTCTTTTTAAACATAAATTTTAATAGGTAAACATGGTGTCAGATATTGATTCTAAATGCTTTTTTCCAATTACATACGCCTCATAAATATATATTACCGTTCTTTCCTCATTTATTTGTTCCACGTGTCCAAACCATTTCAACACACCTTTCTTTTATTTTATTGATAATGCTTATCTCAGTTTTGCATTATTTCCTTATTTCACCATTTGAACATCTATCATACATCTTTTTGCCGAACATTCGTATGAGGGATCGCATTTCGACTGAACTCAGTTTACTTTAAACCTTCTTTTTCTAACTCTATGTTTTACTTCCAAATACTAGGGTTGAAGCCAGGACTCCGTTGTGTATTGCCAGTTAAGCTTAAGGCCCAATATACGATAAAACG
Organism: Brachycentrus maculatus; assembly: GCF_059751285.1. Classification (NCBI taxonomy): domain Eukaryota; kingdom Metazoa; phylum Arthropoda; class Insecta; order Trichoptera; family Brachycentridae; genus Brachycentrus; species Brachycentrus maculatus. Next base: position 5,236,614 of record NW_028280793.1, read on the forward strand.
AAACTCAATTTTCTCAACACCCAGGTAACTACATTTGACGTAAGGTAGGTACGTACTTAATTAATTTTTATTCTTAAAACACCGCTTCTGTACTGAAAAAATTGTTGTTCTTCGAAATAAATATGATATAAAAATGGTTTTGAAAGGAAAAGAGTTATTGAAAGGTAAAGAGTCGAAAAAAGGATAAAGGCAAGGAATAAAAAAATATATAAAAAATATCGTTTCATTAAACATATATAATAGTATATTCTAAAAAAAAGTCACATTCCAAAATGTATTTCAAAAAAATTAGGCGTGAAGAGAGGTCCAGCCCTCAGCGCGGCCGAGCGCGTTGTGATTTGAACGCTTGATATCTCGGCCTTAAGAGAAAAGAATATACGCATAATCATCAATGTTCAGTAATCGAAGAATTTTACGTAATTCCATAATTTATAATCAATGCCTTCTATAAATATTTGGATCGCGTATCTCCAGACTCCACCCCTACCCTTTCGATACTTTGAGGTAACCGATGAACGTCTCCCCTATATCCCCGCTGCAATACAGTTTAACATCTGAAAGGAAACTTGCCATGGGGATACTTTCGTATTGAGAAGATTTTAATATTACCATAAATATGAAATAGAATTTGATGAAACCCTCCGTCGCGGAGTTACGGAACCAAACGATACGTTCGTATTATTATGGAAATCGAAATTCACGTTGAACTAGTAATGCTAATTTATTTCTTGTACTTTATACTAATAATAAAATATGTTCATATGTTAACATACATTTTCGATGGTTACATATTGTGTACCTTTTTATAAGGACTTCACCAAGAAAGAAGATTAGTTGAGTATAATATAATATAAGGACTTCAGCCGAGAGAGTTAAGTAAAATAAATTTCTCTATATCTTTAGCACGTCCAAATCTTTGTTCACATTTTTTTTAAAAATTAATTTTGTCTGTATTTTACAAGAAATACATTCATATATTTTATTTTATAGTATTTCAAAATAATGAGTTGCCTCTCTAATCGAACGTTTATTCTGTAAGAATTTCGATTTGAATTTATTGGTGACTTTTTTTTTACTGGAGCAGAATAATTTTAATCGGAAATAAGTTTTTTTTTTACAAAAGTGAATACAGTTTTAGTTTATTTGATGATCTCATATCATATTTTGTATGTATCTACTTATAGTTTTAACAATTTCTTATCATTTTGCAAAACTTATTTCTTAAATACTTAAATATACTGTTCGTCACAACCTGCCCCACCCTTGTCACAAATGACCCATGGGCAAGTTGTGACAGTTTCCATAATTTGTAAAACTTCATTTTTATCACTTAACCTACCTATGACAGGTCATAATCCCTTTTATCACCCAGACATCCATATTTTATTCATCAGTGTTGATATGTGAAAAAAAGGAATCATAATATAAATATTTTCTTCTACAAAGTTATTTTACAGGTTAAAAATCATTATTTCTCCCTCAAAGCTTTCGTGTATAGGTTTTCTGTACATGTAAGATATAAAAACCCAATCTAAGGATAAAGTCAAAAATCTAAGCTAGTTTTTGTAAGTAAAACCCTTATTTATAAATTAAGGATTCCATTTATTTTTAGAGTTTTATAATGGAAAAGACAATTAAGACATATAAAATATTCGATACATTAAAAGAGGTATAAAATTAATATTGTTCTTGCGAAATCTAATTTCACAGCAGCTTGTTTGGAGATAAAAATTTAGCATATTTTAAACATTCCCAGTTCTGCTTTCATTAGTTCTAAATGAATATTCATTAGTGCTAAGGGGACCACCTCATGAATCCTTATGTTAATAAAGACTTTTCTTTTGTTATTAATCAGGCAGGAGGAAGTTTGTGAGGAAGAGTTTATTTTGTTGGGTTCAGAGTTGAAAACCAAATTTCCACTCAGTGAATTTCCTTCAATTCATTCCATGAATAAGTATTTTTTTTTGTTTGTTTATTTTTTGATCTTTATGACTAAAAAAACCATCAAATATGTAATATCACATGTCCTGCAACTCAATAACAAAATATGAACTTAATGTTACATTTTAAGCCATCCTCAAACATAAAAATAAAAATTAAATTTTCCGTTAGTTAAAAATTTAAAATCTCAGAAAGTTTAAAATGGATTGAATTGAAAATTTGACACAACGTTGTTTTGAATACGGTTATGTTTCTATGTAAATACGCGATAGGTAATACATGCCTTTTAGAAAAATAAGTTTTTACTACAATGGCAGCGCCATCTGTTGAACATGATAGCAATACATGCAGTACTGAAAATTGCTTATTGCTGACAGCAGACTTCTTGACACTTGATTTTTGTTTGTTTTCATTGCTTTTCATTGCCAGCATTGTGAAATTAAACATTAGAAATGTGTGCATTCTGTTTTCTTTCATTTCCATGTAACCAGACTGAGTTACAACACTGTACAGATAATTAGTTATAAAAGAGTTTTTAAAGTTATAAGAACTACGGATATAGGAGAAAAAAGCTTAAATATCCATCTCTGTATTGAGAGATCCTGTAACTGATTTTATTGGAATTTAAATATTAAAAAAATAAAAATTATTGGAACGAAAAAGGCATGAATGATTATGTAGACCATCGCCACCAGAGTTGATCCGAACTTGAGAATATTTATTATAATTTAATTTTACACCTAAGATTAAACACCTCTTAATTTCATTAATTTACGAGCTTGTTAATGGTAGCTTATATATTGTAAATATGTAATGTGTATGTTTGTGTGTGTGTATATATATATATATATATATATATATATATATATATATATATATAAACGCGAGAGTGTGTATGTGGTTATATGTATGAGTGTGTATACACATGATCATAAGCATCATTTACTGCCAATTCCCACTGACTCTCAAAATACTTGTATTATTTAAAATTTATTTTCTCGATTTTATTCTTTTAACTTCCTTACCTTATTTTCTCCTTAAATTTTCGCCATGTTAAATGTGTCAAAATAATATTGAATATCGATATTACCTTTTATTATATTTATGCTGTTTTATTCGTAAATAAATATTTCAACATAAATAAATCTAATGTTTCCGTTAAAAAGGTATCAATAATTTTCTTGTTCTAAATCTAGGTGCAATGGTGTTCAAGGCACTATGTTGGATTTTGTTGGATTAGTGTTCGCAACATCCAACAAACTATCTATTATTTAACTTTTTTATCACCTTGTTTTAATCGAAAAATATACAAAACGATCAAATTAAATCAGCGAATTACAAATCTAAAAACGGTAAACGTGATTATTTTTAAAGAGCAAAAATTAATTATGCAAATGCAAACCGAAAATGTATCTCTTTTCTTTTTTATTTACGGAAATTTACGTATAAGAGTTAAAATACGACTGTTTTCTTTCATTTCAGGGTATGCGAAAATGCTATGTCAACAATTTTTAAGCGTATGTTTTAGAATCCGTTGTGTTGTGTTAATCTTTGTGCGGAAAACATTTTTAGTTAAGTTTACGTCATAAACTTAGAAAAATTATGATGCAATCACCGTTCCACACACTTAGCCTGAATAAATATTTGTCGAGTTTTAAAATATGCATAATAAAAAAATTTATACGCGTATGTGCAAGAACTCAGCAATAGCGTCGTTATACGTGCCTCAGTCGTGATTGTTTTACTTTATGGATTCATAAACTTGATTTTCCCTCTCTGATGTAAATTTCTGTTCAAAGTTTATTCAAAATTCGTTACGGGAAAATAATTCAAAATGTCGCTGGCAGATTTTGAGATTCAGACACCTAAGTAAACAGCGAAACAGACCCCACAAAGTATGGCCTAAGGCTGTGTTTGGTTTGGTGTTCCTCTTTATGTGTTGGTCCTTTGCTCCGTAGGTCTGCGGGGGTGGAAGGTTACTTTGAAAAATATCCAATTAAATCGTACTCTACGTTTTCTTTATGAACGTACGTATAATATATAGGAGATTAGGTATTATTCGTGTAAAAATTTGTTTGTATTAAATAATTTCTATACTTTGACTCATCGTGGAATTGTGTGACAGGCTTTTGCTTTTATCTTTACAGCTACATGTGTATTAAAATTCCCGCGCAACGCACTTCGTAATAATTGAAGTAGGATATTCTTCGTACGACTAAAAGGGGCGAAGAAACAATGAAAGCAAAGTCTACTTGGGTTTATTTGTTGGTAAACAGGGAAAAATCCATTGAATTATAATATACTCGTTTATCAATTTCCCGATAGGTAAAATATCGTAAAAGCCATTAAAATGGCTTTTACGTGCGTAGATAAATATTGTTTCATTATTTGATTCGAGAGTAGTTTTGCGGTAATATCTATCAATTTTAAATTTACTTGGTTAAATACCACTAAAAGTTTTTGGAATTATGATGTCACTAATGAGCAAATATTCCTTTTTCATAACCAGACTGGGATGGTATTCGTAACATTTTGTATAAACTTTAAATTTTAAGCACATTTAAGCTTAAAATGATCGAATCTAAAAATTTAATAAAGTATCATCATTCTATCTTCTTCATACAAGTACTTGGCGATGTTGCATAGACCACTAATTATTTACATACGTTCTAGTCCTCCTTTTTTTCAGATCAACCGACTTCAATCGATTTTCGTGCGCAGTAAAGACTTTTTTTCTCAATTCCTCTGCTAGAGGGATGAACAACATAAAACATTGTACAAAAAAGGGATAGACGCCCGTCAGATAATTATATAAAAAATATAGCACGATGACTAGTACGTCGTTTACCTGAAAAAAATATCCAGAGCAGCTAATCTTATTTCTTGCGATCTCCCCTGAAGATATATTGCGAGTACGATGCGATTATTTTTAAACGAAGTCCTCACGAGAAATCGGTTTGTTTAAAAAAAAATCCTGACTTAAAACTGAAATTATTTTACTAACCATAATTGTAAAATATTCTGTCTTATTTTAGATATACGAAATAATTTTTATTTTCATTTCTTACTGGTCTTTTTTCACCAATCTTAATGCGCAAGAAACATCAGTGTTAGACCCAAATATTTAAAGAACGAAAGTTTTTATTTACAATTTGAGCAATTGTTCAGAAAGATTATTTTCCTCGACTCGCAGGATCTTAATCAAGTTCCCGATACTATGTACAATTCCCGTAAGATTTTTTACAAAATTAAAAAAAAAGAACTAGGTCAATGAGTTAAAAAGAAAACTTTTTAGTATCTAAATCAGGTTTACGTGCCCTGAAAGTTAAGAAAATTAATTAAAATAAAATTGAAATTCCCTGAATTCTTATTTAACTAAAAGCATTTTGCTGTTAAGAAGCTTATATTAAAGATGAAAACATCTTATTAAGTTTAATAATATAATAACAGCGAAGGGTAGTTATTTGGAAAATAAATTTCCCTTCATACAAAAAACCGTTTAACCGTTTTTAAGGTGAATGAAACTTTAATATAAATTAATCACGGGATACTTTTTTGAAATAACTGTATTTTATTGAAAAAATAACTTTGTTTTTATAGAATATAGAAACCAATTTGAAATTAAATTACGAGATATGAACGCAATGAAAAAACAAATTCCGTCTTCAATATTTAAAAAAATTATATTTGAATCCTTTTTTTAAATTTCAATATTAAAAGAGAACATGGTTCTATGGTGAAAGCACTGGAGTTTTGAAAAGGAATGAATTTAATTATAATTCAATTGCAAATAACGTTTCTGCGTGCAAGTGGTCCTATTTATAATATAAAACTGAAAGTTACGTTTGCAGTAAAATAATACATATCAAGAATAATTTTGTTGTATTCATTTATGAACTTAACAAATGTTTTTTTGGTAAATTTATAAAGATTTCATAAAGTAATCGTAAGATAGACACCTTGGTGTAGTTGGGCAGACACTTGCTGTAAAACTGAGTTCGACTCCAGCCAATTGAAAAATGAATTCAAGATGTATTTACTTACAAAACGTCTTGGTTTTGTTGATTTTTTTCTTTATATCTATCTACCTTACCCTATATTTTTACTTGCAGACACCTGAACACCTGAAAAAGACACTTTGGAGGTAAATTATTTTAATTTATTATTAGATTGAAACCAATATTTTTAGCTTTTCCACTTTTTTATTTGACCAGCGACCGGGTTTCGTCGTTACCGACATCATCAGACTGGTGATGTCGGTAACGACGAAACCCGGTCGCTGGTCAAATAAAAAAGTGGAAAAGCTAAAAATATTGGTTTTAATCTAATAATAAATTAAAAATGCAATTCCATCACGAAGTGTCAGTGGATAATATAAATCTAGTAAATTATTTTTTTCATTTAAAAAATAAATCTGAATTGCATTCGGAGTATGCTCCTCTATCGATATAACAACTTCCTTTATTCAAATACTTGTCAGCATTTTTTCCTAAAATATTACTGAATCGAAAATCGCAACAACATTGGTCAGCAGTATACTAATTGACTGCATTCAACGGACGCGGAATGAGGAAACGTTGCATGGAATAAATGATATAGCTCAATTCAAATACACATTGTAAACACAATCATGTTTTCTGTGCAAAACAAGCAACCAATTGGAGATTCAATAATACAGGTATGGTGATTTTTTGTTTGCAAAGTCACAGATGGCATATTTTTCATATTATGAACATATGGCTCGCTCCTTTCAACAACGTCATATGTCAAAAAACTTGATTACTCAGGAGATCGTTTTTAATGTTTAAGAATACAATTAAATGTATGGAAAATAAATATCAACCCACTTATTTAACTTTTTACTGTGCAACAAATTTTTTTAGTTAAAACTTGAATGGTTTGAAAAATATTTAGTATATTTAAAAAAATAATTAAACAATACCTTTTCTTCTAAATGCAAAAAAAAAACACTTTCTGCCCTGTAGCGGGTAAATATTATGTTAAAAATATGGAGCTTTTGCTGGGATATAGTACATTTTCTGGGCATTCCAAAAACATGCACAACTGAAAATTGTCGATTTTTGTTATATGACGTTGTTGAAAAGAGTTAGGGATGTGTATGGCTGCGCTCTGTTTTGTTATGTATAAATCATAACACTTAAAATAACTGGGTTAAAAATGTATGAATGAAAACGAAAACATAGCTTAAATTTTTTAAATGTTAAACTCAAACACTGATTTGAGTCTACCAAACTGCATTTTACTGTTAAAAAAACACATAAAAATAAATTTGTGACAATTGTTTCGTCTTGTTATGACATTTTCAACCAAATGTAAAGATTAAATGGACTGATGGTCCTTATATATCTCCATCTCCTCCCTACAAATCGTCAAAATATTGCGTATATTTCTATTATCATGAACGTCCAATTGCATTTTTAAAATTATTTCTTTATTAACATTGTATTGTTTGAGTATTGAACATAACCAAGAAACTGCTTCCATTTGTGTAGCAATGTTTTGAGTAAAACATTATCTTTACACAAAAATACTGAATTTAAACTCCGAAGTATTAATATCAAGTTATACTCAAAGTCTTTGTGTTCAGATTATTCTCAATATCTCTTTTGAAACCAGAAAAAAATTGATATATATTTTTTTGTGCATAAAGAATTTTACATACAATAAATAATGTGGATAGTTCCTTGTTAAAAAATAATGTTTACTATGGTTGATCAATCATGATAAAACTTGTAATTGTTGAAAAGTTGTGATGCGTGTGTTGTGGTAATGTCTAACAGATGGCGCTGTCATTTCTGTTAAAAAGGCAGTTAAAAAAAAAACTCGTTTTTACCCGTTACGTTGTGTCAAAATTTCAACGCAATCTGTGAATTTATAATACGTGAATATATCATACAAGTATGTGTAATATAATATATTCGCGGATACAGGAACAAACTTATTTCTCAACATTGTTCCCTGATAAGTACTTGGATATGTTTGTCGTGTTGATATTTTCCGTGACAACTGCTAGTTTAAAAAATTGAATATTTAATATAATTTATTTTTCTCGTTTAAGCCTTTCATTACGCGCTCAAAAGGTTGTGATAATCCCGTAGAATTCTCTGATAAATGTTAAAACAATGCATTTAGAAATTGTGTTAAAAGTACACGTTTCAAAATATATTTAAATCCGATATTAACAATGAAAAGAGGATCGCTATTTCACAAGCACAGGATAATGATTCTAGGAAAAAATTTAAGTGAAAGTCAAGTAGGTTATTATTTTTAAAACTCGTATTTTGTGCGTAATAAAGATATTATTGTTGATTCTTGTGACTTAGAAAATGTTTTTAAACGTTAAAAATATCGTTCTATTATCCATTTTTCTTGTATATATTTTTCTTTCAAAAATAAAAAATTAATTTATGTTATAATACTATAATTCATTCATATTATGGAATAAAAAATATATATTTCCCTAGAAATTTATTTTATGTATGTTATTTTTCGTTACTATATTTTTTTTTTAATATGCATAAAATATTCAGCTTTCATTAAAAAACATTTGAATTTATCACAAAACCATAAAGTGTGTTGAAAAAATTAATACAGTAGACTTAAGGTTGCGTATATTAAAAAAAATACATTTAAATACATAAAAAAAATACGTTAAATGTTATTTTTGCATTCCTTTTGACTTTATCACTGGATTTATTTAAAGTAATTTTCAATTCAATTCATTTTGAAATTTTATTAACCTTTTGAATCGTACTTTTTACCCCATACATATTTTATTTGCCTTTATTCCCTTACTTTCTGTTATAATAGGGGGTTGAATTAGTTCTTGCCGTTTATAAAAAATAATATTTCTCTGTGATTTAAATAGATTACTTTCGTTTTTTTTTTGTTTTCCTGTCCCCCGCTGCCTCGAACACCCACGTGGCACTTTCAACCGCCTCAAACCGCATTAAAATTAAGGCTATGGGCCTTGTTCATCGGCAGGGAAACTGGGTCCCGTAGGTATGCTCTGAGGGGGAGAGATATGGAAAGGCGACTTTGCATGTGTGATTCACTCTTGCAACGGCATCACAGAAAAGGTTTTTTGCATCGCGTCATCACCAGCGATGAGAAGTGGATCTTCTTCGACAACCTCAAACGCCGCAAAGTCATCTGCCAGCCAGGTCAGCCACTCCCTGCTGAAGCCAGCATTGCAAAACGCAACATTCACGGCTCAAAAACGATGCTTTGCATTTGGTGGGATCAGCAGGGAGTAATTTTTTTCGAGCTTCTCAAAGCAGGCCAAACAGTCACAGCAGAGGTTTACAAGCAGCAAGTGATCAAACTGAAAACAGCAATTGAAGAAAAACGTCCAGAATACGCAGCCAGGCACGAGTCGATTCTCATTCTGCACGACAACGCGCGCCCGCATGTTGCCAAAGTGGTAAAAGAACAGATAAACTCCTTCGGCTGGGAGATTTTGTCACACTCGCACTACTCCCCTGACGTCGCACCATCCGATCATCATCTGTTTCTGTCCATGCAGCATGGATTATCGGGAGAATTTTTCAAAAGTTATCGAGAAGTCGAGTTATGGGTTGAAAATTGGATTGCCTCAAAAGACGAGGTTTTCTTTTATAGGGGAATACGACTTCTTCCTGAAAGATGGGCCAAAGTAGTCGAGAAAGAAGGGCAATACTTTGAATAAATTCTTACTTTAAAAAAATATATATTTTCAATTCAAACTACTACAAAAAACGGCGAGAATTAATTCAACCCCCTATTATATATGTACATACATATGTATTATATATGTATATACGAATTTGTAGGTAAGTTTCTTGTATAATATTGTTCCAAAATGTGTTATTAAAAATATTCACTAATAAATATAATATAATGTATGTGTGTATGTTACAAATTAATTTGAATTATATTTAAAAAATAAAATAAGTCAAATTGTAGATACATTGTTGGAATTATGGTAATATTCTTGTTACATGATATACTTCATATATTATGTGATAAAGTATGCCATTCACGCAAAGCAGTGTATTTTTTGTTGATTTAATATGCAAGAGTGACGTGCCATTATTATGCGATAAATATATCATTAAATCGTGTCATGGACAGTAGATATTACGCAGAAGCATGCATATTGGTAAATTCTACTTGAATCAGTACCAACCTACTTCCTGATAAACAATCCCCGATTAAATGTTAACGATATCTTTAGAAAAATTGTACAAAAACATGATGATAGTAAAACGCATACAAAAAATATAAGTGAAATCGGAAATTTCTAAGCGACTATAATATTATTTAATGCTAAGGTATTAGGTATTACGGAGTAATTTCATCGTAACGTAACACGTTACGATGCGAGCATTCGTATAGTCAGTACAGCGAGAAGTCGGATGTTCGCCGCGAATTTTACGTTACGTCGAAATTCTCCGGTCAGTCCCCACCTTAAGAGTTACTTTTAGTACTTTAAATCATGAGTACTACTTTGAAAACAAAATATTTTTTACTTTTATTTTTAAGAAATGCAATATAACGTCAAATTTGTTCTGTAAAACGTCCAATTTGATTTTTGAAAAACCTATATATATATCCTTCGCAAAAGTATTTGCCTCTATCAACTTTTAATTACTACACGATGAAAACATTCTACGTCCCATTTTTTTTATTTATTTATTTACTTTGATACCAAAATGTTTACTACTCCGATATGCCCACATGTTATGTATGCTCTATTTCGCTATATTTTGTATATCACATTTTTTTACATTGGGTAGAACCATAAATAAATAAATATTTGTATGTACATTTCTTGAGTATGAAATTTAAAGTTTTGTAAAAATAGTACGAAAGACAGCAGTTCCCATTAAATTAAGTTTTTCATATGTACCCACATTTATCATATTTTTGACATTTATGAGACGTGAGTGAAAGAATGGACCTCCATCAATCTCCATAACAGTATTTTGGAGGAGAAAATTAATCATATAAAAAAGCTTGTTCAATAGAATCAAATATTTTAAAAAAAAAACAACAACTAATATTTATTATTTTCGGTTAATACAGTTTTTTTCAACACGTTCTATCTCAAAATCACATTCAAAATGGCATTTATTTTGTACGTCACATAAAGTTTTGGTGATTGGTCTGCGAAATATTTGACCATAAGCATTTTATTTTATGTACATGTGAGTGTATTTTCTTTAATTTTACGTTGTAATAGTATTGTGATGTCTTCTAAAAAAATTCTTAATATGACTAAAATTTTTACCTCTTAAGGATGAGTGTTGTTTTGAAATCAAAGAATATGATTATGAATTGTGAAATTAAATTATGTAAAAGGCTGTTTTTACATTCTTTATGGTGGTATGACTCAATGTTTTTTTTGTTGTTTACGCTTTCTTATTATTTCTGATTTTAAACACCTGTTCAAAACAAAATAATTTGTTTTTAAAAACAAAATTTTTGAATAGTGTTCATTGTTTTCAACTTTGTCATAAAAATCACCGCTTTGGCGAATGATTTATCATTTCTGCTATAATTTAAGTTCGTATTTTTCGCGATGTCATCTCAGGACAATGAAATGTGGCGAGCAACAGACTCTCTACAGTAATGGCTATCAATCATAACAAGGAAAAAATATTGTTGTTTAAAACCGGTGGGGGTGAAGTTGAAAATGAAAGGAAGTAACTATTTTGCTGGCGAGCGTAATGAACGGTTTTACTACCCCCTATCTGTAAAATATTCGAATGATGATATATGAAAAGAATGCAAGATTGAGGTAAGAATTGTCGATATGATTAAGAAAGGTGTTGAGTTATATATTGTGTGTATATTTGGAAAGTATAGAGTATTTCCTGCGGATGTAAAAATTGATAATGATATAGAAAGGAGAGTAAATGCTGGTGGAAAATATAAGTTAATGGGGCAGTGAAATCAATTATTGCAAATGAAAAGCTTTCAGAGAAAGTTAAAAGTTATTTTTAATATATACAGTTTTCTTAGATTTTTTTGTTTGCATTTTTTTCTTCAAATAGTTCATGCATTACAATTTTTTGTTCGCTATGTTAGACCGTCAAAATATAGAAATACAAGTGTGATATTTTTGATTGCGCTGCATATATGTGTGATAAACATCCAAAACTCGTAAATATCTTAGTTCCACGACTGTAAAACTCAATCACATACAAAGATCGACTAATTCGCTACTCTCGAAACCTAGACTATGAGGAATAGGAACGAGGTTGTATACTACCTCCGGATGTAAGGGATGAAAAAAGTATGATTAACTTGCAGAAATAAATTAACCTTTTCATTTTTGTAATAACAGGATTAAACATACTATGATTTTCCAACGTAATGTTCCAAATAATTAAACTTTTATCTAATTTGTTGGTAATGATATAACACATCAATTATATTAAACATTTAATCGTGTGAATGATGTTCATTGTATTCAATAGTATCCGACAATATTTCGTAAAATTGATAAAATTTAACCATATTTAATTTCGAGTACATGCATATTTTAGTGAAATGTATTCAAGCTTTCAACAATTATTTGAGTTTCACACTAAAGCGGTTTTATAAAATTAAATAATACTTACAATCTATTCTAAAATACTGAAACAAAGCTCCATATTATTGAATCAAAGCGTTTAAATTAAACTCTGTTAAATATTTAGGTATTCGTAAATATGGAAAAAAAAATAGTGAAAAAATGACTTATATTTATTTAACCCTCCCTGGGAAACGAACCCGGGACCTCCAGAACGGTAACCGAGCGTGCTGACAATTCATAATTTTGTCTTATATCATCCAGGTAATTATTTTTATCCTTCTCTAATTCGACAACTAAATTTCTTTTCTTATAAGCTAAGCCTTCTGAGCTATCTTTTTCTTCAGACTCCAGAAAAAAGTTTTGATTTTTCTTTTTTTTGCCATTTAGGGAGTAGAATATGATATTTTTGCATTTTATGCTATTGAGCTGAACTTTTTCTGGTCTTTATTGCACTAATGCATCTGGAGTCCTCTAAATGAATTCATTCATCGGAAAACACAATTAATTGTCATTATAATATAAAACTAGAGATGCAAAGTGTTTTAAAAATGTAGAGCATTGTGAGATTAGTCCACTAATTATGTTGTTAAAATACAATGAGCTACCCTTTGCTGTATTGCAAAATTGTGCATCATAAACTAAACAACACTTTACAAAGCATAGTACAGTAAGAAATTAGCATTCCTTTACTCTTTGCCCGCATTCCTCTTAGGATTATCTCTTATCTCGCATAAACGAATACTAAAATGTACTCTGAAATAACGTACAAAGAAATGTTTTTTATGCTAGATCAATTTCTAGATAATTTTAAATTTCATGCATTTATAAAGCATTATCAATTTTATCGAACCTAATTGGAGTAAAAGTATGACAAATAAAAGTGGTAAAAAACAAAGTTTGCGTTTTATAAAATATAAAAAAACATATTTTTTTACAGTTTTATCTAAATTGACATCTTATCGTTTTAACTTCAGTATAAATTAATAATACTTCAGTATAAATTAATAATATAAATTTATGAGACGTTAGTAAATTATAATTAAATACATTTTAGAACTGTAAAGAATATCCATTTAATTTGAAAAATAATCCAATGATCGGAGGAAAAAAGGATCGAAAAAAACCAGACGAGAGAAGTCTGGAAATAATTAGAAGAGGCCTATATCCAGCAGTAGAGAAATGGCTGACACAGAAAATGAAAAATGAAAAAAAAAACTGTTTTAAAGGATAGATTTTATTTATCAATTAGACACTTGGGGAAATATGTAATAAAAAACCCTTTTTGCAGATTAGCAAATAGTTTTTGTATTCCTCGGGAAAATACTTTTTTATACTAACTAACGTACAATTTAAAATGAAAGTTATTCATTTGAATAAAATATTGAGGTGTCGGTAATAAATGCTGAATGTTTTTAAGACTGTGGATATTGCCTGGTGCATTTATATCGCAAAGTAGAACATTTTTAAATCGCCAACACTATAAATTCCTTAACCACGATAATTATTTCACCCTGTTTATTACAGGGTATTTATATGAAAATAGTTTCATATTAACACGCTTGAAAATCAGTGCGCAACTTGACTTTCATGTAAAGCATAATTAATTATATAAAAAAAAGCTTTCTAGCAGAACAACCATTCTACTGTCGCCACACGCTAAACTGTGCTATTGTATGACCACTTACACCAAATACTAATATATATTTACTTGAAATATTTCATGGAAGCTTCTTACCCATGTTAGGGTATCTTAACCTAGCTGGATCTAATAGGGGGATTGAAATCTCCCATATATGAATTTTATTTCCATAAATATAGTATTATAAGAGCTACATACTCCATATTTCTTCTTAATCTGAAAAATAATATCAAAGAAAATTTTCCCTTTTAATTTGTATAATTTCAAATCGTTAAATATTTCAAAACATTGTTTTTGATTGAAAGAAAGCTAAAATAAAAACCCAATCAGTCGGTGCCGCGAGTTCTGAGTACTTATATATCAGCAGGTATTTTTTTTGGTACGTCATTCATTCAAAGAAATGTGGTACTACTTAAAAATATATAGAGTTAAATTAAGGCCAAATTTTATATAAAATATTTACTGGACAAATACTTAACTGAGGTCACGATTAATTCGCAACGTGGATTGCCGTTACACGAGGACCTGAATTATTCATCAAACGGCCGACTATTCAATTCGGTTTGTGCCTCCACTTTCAAGTCCCACTATTCTCTTTTAATTAAAAAGTTCGCGTCACATTTACAGGCCGCACGCACACTACCAAACGGCGACGTGGTCCTAGGGTGGATCGGAGGAAAATTCACTTTGACATTCGTGGATGTTTTTTGTCAAAGCTTTCACCTCGTCATTCGTGATAAGTAATAAACATTCACACAATTTTTTCTCCATATTTTAATAGAATAAAATTAAATAACTTGATTTAAAACTTAGATTTTAACACCATCTGGTGTTAAAATGATCATAATTTAATACACAAAAATAAGGGATCCTCTGAATAACACGTTGAATATATTTTTTCAAATGTGTTCGAATTTCTATGATTAAAAAATTATGTTTTTCCCTTATCTTGCAGAAATTAATATTTCGTATATCTCCTATACGCTTAGTGTACATCAGTTTATTGTTATTGATCAAGCCAAATCTAACAAATAAAAAAATTAATTTAGTTTTTTTAATTGATTTATCAGTCATTTTGTGGTAATATCATCGATTTGAATTTTTACTTGGTAAATACCAATATTTCTTAAAATATATTGTGACACGTGCTTTGATGCATTTTGCATCATTTTAAAAAACCAAAAATGATGCGGAATGCATGAAAACACGTGTCATAATAGATTTTAAGAAATAGTGGTATTGACCAAGAAAAAATTAAATTAAAAATGGATAGATATTATCACAAAGTGACTGTCGAACCAATTAATAAAAATTAACATAAATTAAAAATCAATTTAGTTCTATGTTTTAGATTACCCCAAATATGACTATACATGTTTTTGACTAATAAGAATACTCGTACAAAAGATTCTTTTGAAGCGATAATAATTAAATTTCTTTTTTTAAATATATTATTATATTTCATGTTTCAACAAGATCTGTCAAAGACTAGTTTCTGGGTTGTATGAACATTCTAGAAGGGCAAAAACCTATCTCCTCAAAATGAGAAGAAATGTTTAAAGAAAGCTCCACCCTAGTAGACGTGGCGACACGCGACACGGTGAAATAACCAGGCCGCTTGGCGTGCGAAAGACCGTGCATTATTGATGGATCTGCAGTTCATATTGCACCGATCATTCATATATTTCTAATGGCGTGGGACGGAAGAGTTTAATATGTTTCTGGCAGCAAGATCAAAAGATAGTTGTATCTCTAACACAGGATATATATCGCTCACTCCTTTTAAGAACGTCATAAATTAAAAAAAAGATTTTTCAGGAGAACGTTTTTAAAGTTAAAAAATAAAATACAATGTATTAAAAATAAATATCAAGCCACTTATTGAATTTTTTTTGCAATAGATATTTTTAGGTACAACCTGAAGGTTTTTTCTCCATTTGAAAAATATTTGGTATATTCCATAAAATAATTAAAGTACACATTTTCTTCAAAATGTTAAAACAATACTTTCTGCCCTGTACCGGGTAAATATTAAGTTAGAAATATGCCTCTTTTGCTGGGATATAGTACATTTTCTGGACATTCCGAAAACATTCTCAACTGAAAATTGTCGATTTTTGATTTATGACGTTCTTGAAAGGAGTGAGCGATACGTATATGATATGTTTTATTAATAATATAGGTTCTTACTGCAAGCTGTTTGGTACCCATATAACTGTGATGATATCGTTGGTATTCTAACACACTAAGTCCAAAGCATCGTACTAGTTGGCTGAATATCAAAATTGTTGTTTTATTTAATTTTTATTTTTAAAAGAGGTATTCATATTTTTCCATTTAATCCAGAAATATTTATTTTCATACTACTTTTGTAGCCCTTAGCGGCCCGTTAGTAAAAAAGGAATCAAGCTGTGGTCGAGTGGGCTCGAACCGAGAAACTTCATGACTCTGACTACAGGACCACAACCCGATTTGTACCTCTTTAAAAAAATTCAAACCAAGACAAACTTTTATATTGTATATATTTTTTTAATTTATATTTTATAAATTAAATATAAAACTAGCATAAAATTAAAATTTGTCCTCATTCATACACTGATTGCCAGTAGTTGAGGCTTTCTTTGGTCTAAAAAAAACAAAGCATGTAAATAAAATTTGTTTTTGTTAAGCCTTCTAATGCAAGATACCATAACTGTTTTATTAGTTTCTGTAAAAAAATACTTAACTTACTAACTAACTAACCATCACGCCGCTTCCCCGCAGGGGTAGGCAGAGAGAATAGAACGCCACACCACTCTGTCTTTGCAAACAATCTTCGCCTCTTCCACGTTCATGCATCTCCTCATACATACCCGCCGATTGCGATTGTTACGACTCCTAACCTGACCACTTTCAAGTATTTAGCATATCTGATCGTGCCATGTTTTTTTCGGTCTTTCTCTGCTCTTTTTTCCACTTACATTCGCCTCATAAATTTGTTTTACCGTTCTTTCCTCACTCATTCGTTCTACATGTCCAAACCATCTCACCACGCCTTTCTTAATTTTATCGATAATGCTTACATCAGCTTTGCATTCCTTCCTTATTTCACTATTCGCACATCTATCATACATCGTTTTGTCACACATTCTTCTGAGAGATCGCATTTCGACTGCATTCAGTTTACTTTCATCCTTCTTTTGCTAACTCCATGTTTCACTTCCATACATAAAAGTTGGAACCAGGACTCCGTTGTGCACTACCAGTTTAGCTTCCGCTGATAGGTTTAAAAGTTACTTAAGATTGTTTAATTGGGATTTCCCAAATATTTAAGAACTAGGAATTGAGTTTTACTTCAAGTTAAAGATTATTTTGTATTTGAGACTTTGTGAGAAAATTAATTGTTTATTAAACACAAGACTGTATAATTGATATCAAAACACCATCAACTCCTATGTCCTATTTGATCAAACGTTTGAAACTACAGTCTATTTTTAATTACAAGTGTCGGATAAACACTCAGAACAACCCCTAATCGAAACTAACCAAATTTGAAATCATCCCTCTAGCGACAAGCGGCATGAATATTTGAGATAGGTAATCAGATTTACCCTCGACAGTTTTGCAACCCGAAACATTTTGACGTGAAAGTTTAATTCTTATTGAGTTTATATGCAAAGGTCCGATTGAGAGCACGTGCCACTTAATTGCGTGTACTTGTACATTGCTCTGTTGAAATTGGTCTTTCAAAATGGATCGTTTAAGAATGTTTTGGGGAATATAATTGTACTTTTTTATCGTATTAAGAGGACACAAAGTCGAAAGACATTTCGTATGTCGATCTATTTTGAATCTTTTTTAAATATGAAAATATCATAGCATCAAATAGATTGAGAGGAAAACATTTAACTCCCCATTTACATAAGTTACCGGTAAAGAAAGAAAAGGTACTAAAATAATGATTTTAAAATAGATTCATTAGTTTCCTTATATAAAAATAGATTAAAGTTTTCAAAAAATAATATTTATGTTTGATTATTGGGTCTGAATTTTATTTTAAAAAAAAACTTTAAAAAAGTAAGGAAAAATATTCACGTATCCTCCATCCGCATACCTCTCTGTGTATAGAACTGAGTAGTAAGCATATACAAGGGATATAGGAAATTCCAAATTACTGTTATTATTGGGTAATTGTTTGAAATTTCCCGTTTTTCGCGGGTTATTTAGATATCGTATAAAAAGGGAGTTCCGAGTATATTATATTATTATTCGCTTTCTTTTTTGTCAATAATACTAAAACCTCTTATACAGGTATAAACAAATAACTCTTAACATATTTCAAAGCGATTCTAATCAAATTATCGTATATGTACAATGTTCTGTTGGGAAACATGTTGGGTATACTCGTACAACACACAACACACGGCTGCAGTATAAATTAGTATAATGGGCTTTTTTTCTTAAAAAATAATCAAATTTATGTTCGATTAATAATAACGACAGCGATCTTTTATTTTCATTTCTTTATTTATCTGTTTGCTTAAACTCACTTGGCAATGTATGCCCTGTGTACTGAGTCGGGGTGTACTTCGCAAATACGCTGCCGGTAAAAGGTCGATTGTGTTTTGATAAAAGGCCAAACAACAAATGAACGTTTTTTTAACTAAAGCAAAAGGTGGAATGAAAACAAACAAAAAATATTGTATTAAAAACAAAAGAATAACGAACCGAAGTTTGAATTCATAATTTCAGGTTTGGATATCAGTGTATTCTGATTTCAATATTTAAAAATACAACCCTCGGTAATAAAGTGCTTAAAATATTTTTATTTTTATTTTTTATCTCTCTTCTTTTCTACCCTTATTCGCACCCGATAGTTCATAGGGCGATGCATCATATGAACGCAGTGTTATGTTGATCGTTAACATATTTAGGGATGGTGATCAGCCTTCCGCAACAGGTACCAGTCCAGGAAAATATTGAATGAATATTAAAGTGAAAAAATCACTGACATTAATTTGACCCCCTTGGGAATTAAACCCGGGACCTCCAGTACAATAGCCGAGCTTGTTGACTATTACACAACGGAGGCGGACTTTTCTTTTTTTGTATGTATTTGTATGTAATAATATATATATATATATATATATATATATATATATATATATATATATATATATATATATATATATATATATATATATATATATATATATATATATATATATATATATATATATATATATATATATATATATATATATATATATATATATATATATATATATATATATATATATATATATATATATATATATATATATATATATATATATATATGTATATGTATATACAATGTTTAATGTTATTTTTACATTCCTTTTGACTTATTTATCACTGGATTTATTTAAAGTAATTTTCAATTCAATTCATTTTTAAATTTTTGAATCGTACTTTTTACCCCATATATGTTTTATTTGCCTTTATTCCTTTACTTTCTGTTATATATATATATATATATATATATATATATATATATATATATATATATATATATATATATATATATGTATATATATATATATATATATATATATATATATTTATATATATATATATATATATATATATATATATATATATATATATATATATATATATATATATAAAAAAATATATATATATATATAAATATGTATTTATACATGTGTGCATTAATATATTTGTATGGACCTATATAATCCTCATTTTATAGTTACAAATGAGGTATCAATAACTTTACAATTCTAAGTGACAGTTTTAACACGTGCAGCAATAATTTATGGGAGACAACAGTAGCTAAGTATAGCTACATAAGGACCGTAGTCCATTTGATCTTCACATTCGTTATCAATAACTTTTATTGTCCACGTTTTTATTTTGATTTATTTATCGTACATTAAACAGCTATTTTTTTTCCTTAATGTCAGTTAATTTTTATTTTTATTTTTTTCTTCTGTCTCTATCTTCTACCTCTTATATCCTTTATTTATTGTTTAAACAATGTATTTTGTTTCTTAGAGCTAGAATCACTCGTAAACGAGTTGAGGCTTAAAAGAAAATCAGTCATAAAAGTTTCAAAGATTTTTTGCATTTAACTATTCGCAGAAATAAAACTTTTATCTCGTGACTGTTACCAAGTATGTTGATAAGAATACATACTTGTATACAAAACTAGTTCAAGACTCAAATTTCCAAGAAACATGTGGACTTTTTTTCCAATTTTTTTACATTTCTCCGTTACAAGCGCCTTTAGTTTGAAAGTTTCCATATCGTTTATGTATCTACTGGTGTCTCTACTGTTACGACTCTCAAGTTTGTATCATTGGCAAGTTTTCTCAAAAGTTCAAGTGTTGGAGCTTTATGTACACCGAAATGTTCGGAGTTGTACTAGAACCGTCAATTGAGATCATACGGCTCTATCACACGCTACAGTTCGACAGTTCTCATAACTTTTTTGATTAATTAATTTTATTTATTGAACTTCTTGTACGAATGGATACGTTCCCTGGTGAGATTATTGCTAAATATATAACAATATCTTCTAGTCAGCCAGCAAGTTAGCCAGCATAAATGGTAAAAATTATAAACTTTATAAAATAAAACAACTTTGTTTTGACCACTTTTTATTGGTACACTTTTTCCAACCGGTTTCGACAAGAATCTTGTCATCCTTGATCATCCTTGTCACTTCAATGTACTAATTCTAAAACATTGAAATACTCTATGAGCATTTCAATGTTTTAGAATTAGTACATAAACTCTGAGGATGACAAGGTTCTTGTCGAAACCAGTTGGAAAAAGTGTACCGATAAAAAGTTGTTTGTTTTATTTTAAAGTTCATTAAATTTGCCACAAAGTAACTAAGTAAGAAAAAGTTACCTTATTTTCGAGCAGTTTAGATAATAAATTAACAACATAAAAATACAAGAGTTTCTGTTCAATAAAATAAGCTTCTTCATCTCACCTTTAGATGTCTTTTGTGAAAATTCTATTGGTTTTTGTACAATGTTTCGAAATTAGATCATATATATAGAACTTCCAAGGATTTGAGTAGTGTGGTTGTCAATCATGGGTAGAATTGGTGAATGTTACACTTGTGTAAAGTGATCACTTAAACCAGCTTGTGACGGTCGTAAGCCCCGGAAATGCCCAGACTTCCATATTCTTCTTCATCTGTGTTAAGATGTCAAAAAATAAATACTACATATGTATTAGATTTCAGTTTTGTGCTGACATTTCTTTGTGGAACTGCATTTTATGGAATAAAATAACAACTACGTAGTTTTTTTTTCCACATTATCTTTATTTGACCAGCGACCTGGTTTCGTCCCCGTCACAAGAAACCCGGTCGCTGATCGAATAAAATTTATGTGGAAAAAAACTAAATAGTTGCTATTTTATTACATATTAAACATTTATTACATGTGACATGACTGCGGATAGAAGATATTATAAAGTAAGCGTGGTAATTAGAATGTAAAACAGAAAAGGAGTAGAGTTTGAGAGTTGGACCCGTATTGAATTAAACAAATTTCAAATTACCTTTGGTTAACTCAGTCTTGCATTCTTTCCTTTTATTGCCATTCAAATATCCATCATGTCGCATTTTGGTTTAGACCAATATTTCTTAGGACAGTGGTCGGCAAATAGCCATGGAGCCAATTATGCACATTAAAACAATTTTAAAAATATATTGAGACCCAAATCTGTTTGCAATTCGAGTACACACTAATTGTGATTTTAAACCTTCACGAAATTATGGGTATACTCAATAAAATATGATTTTACACTTAAGGGTCATTGATAAAAAATCTTTTGAAAGTATCTATAATAACACTACTTATTGCAAATAATGTCCTCGCATATCCTTTGAAAGTTCAATCAAGTCAGGTGGTTTGTATGTCGTTATTTTTAGCACGTTTCTAGGTTCTCGTCAGTAAAATGATTTCTCAGCTTTTAATAAGGTTCATGTTTCAAAAAGATTTTTCGTATGAATACGTAGAGTCGAAGAGCCTTACCGCAGATATTTGTCCCGGAGCCACACTTAAAAAGTCGTAGAGTCGCAAGCGGCTCCCAAGCCACACTTTGACGACCTATGGTCTAAGATATCGCATTTCGACTGCATTTGATCTATTTTTATTTTTCCATTTTATTATTATTATTGCATTTTATTATTATTATTATTTCATTTTATTATATATCTGTCCGCCTGCGTAGTGTAATGGTCAGCACGCTCGGCTACCGTTCTGGAGGACTCGGGTTCGATTCCCAGGGGGGGTAAGAATAAATATGAGTGATTTTTTCACTCTAATATTTATTCAATATTACCCTGGACTGGTACCTGAAGCGGAGGGCTGATCACCTTTCCTTCATGTGTAAACGATCAAGATAACACTGCGTTTATATGACGCAGTGCCCTATGCACCATTGGGGTGCGGATAAGGGTTTTATTATTATTATATATTATTATTTATTTGGCAGTCACCCAGTGAAAGGATGTTTCTGCCAGTGTCAAGTGTTATTTTTAATTACAAACAAAAAAATAATAGAAAATAATAAAAACAATTAATACAAAATTTATAGTTTAAATGCGTTTAGCATTATCATTTTAGAAATTATGCCCGCAATTCTAGAATTAGGTTCAGAAAGAAGGGTGGATACTTGGATGGGGAGTTGGATTCCTGCCCGTGTTAAGCTATTTAGAAAGTTATCCTTCTCTGTTGCGAGCGGACACTGAAAGAACGTATAGTTTGCATCCCCTATATCTTGTTCACATTAGCAATATGGTGATGTAACGCACTTTATCTTATAGAGATGCACAGGCAGTGAGCAGTGCCCAGACCTGAGGCAAAAAGTTTACTTTTATCCTTGTTTTGCCAAATCCACGCTTCACTTCCATACATAAGAGTTGGAACCAGAACTCTATTGTGCACTGCCAGTTTAGCTCAATATTTTTTTTGTTGATATTATTCCATTTTTTATTCAATAAAAGCAAATGTTTTCCAATAATCTCCTATTTACTGAGGAAAGTTTGGTATTGGATAGGTAGGTATTTAAATGGCTTTTATGCTTGTGACTTGATGTATGCATAATTTCAGGAGACCCAACTTCAACAAACAACTCTCAAATATCCATAGAGAATAATTCCTCTTGTGTGTGTGCAATGACTGGAACTACAAAAAATATTTTTCAGATTTTTTTTAAAAATAACATACGATTTCTCGACATAAAATGTTGGCAAATATATCATTTAAATTTAAAAGATATCTTACTTACTTCTTGAAACTTGTTGTAAATATGTAGAGATGATAAAATGAAAAATATTTTTCTTTCTACCGATAGATTGAGTCGGGTTGTGGCCCCGTGGTTAGTGTCGTGGACTCTGGTTTAGAGATTCTAGGTTCGAACCCACTCTTATGCGATTGGATTCCTTTTAATAAATTTAGAAAAAGTAAAATATTTTAGAAAATAGTGAAAGTAAAAAATTAAGATATTTGTATGTTTGAAAACAACATAAACATTTCGAGTGTGTCCAAATACTTGTTCACAAATATGGGTGTTCTCCATTGAAGAGTTATTTTTTACATTTTTGACAAAGATTAAGAATACTATGTCTTGGTATTTACATGGCTCGTGATATGTCATAGTCTGGGTCTCTGTTAGATAAAAGCTTTCCCAATCCAGCCATAGATGGCTCTGAATTCTGAATCACTGTCATGAGATACATGATATATGTAGGAGTTTCAAAAGTTTGAGTATTGTGGATTTCAGTCATGAGTTGAATGGTGAATGTTGCACAAAGTGTAAAGTGAGTACTTAAGCAGCCTATGTTAGGTAATAAGCAATGTAAATACCCAGACTGATCATATATTTCTTCATTTTTGTGTAAATGTCTAAAATGTAAACAAAATATTTCTTCTTTTCTGTAAATAAAATCTCTTTTTTTGGAACACCCAGTAACTTTTCAGGTTATTTTCTTCACTACTAAAAAATCTTAAATACTAAAGATATGTATTTAAGAAAAGAACAATACAATTAAGAGCATTGTCCATCATTAGTAACTTTTCATTTATGAATACGATTTATGGATTATGGCCATTCGTGATATATTATATTATATATATATATATATATATATATATATATATATATATATATATATATATATATATATATATATATATATATATATATATATATATATATATATATATATATATATATATTTATATATATATATATATACATATATATATATATATATATATATATATATATATATATATATATATATATATATATATATATAATATATATATATATATATATATATATATATACATATATATATATATATATATATATATATATATATATATATATATATATATATATATATAACGTGGTAATATTTTTCTTTATAAATTGGGTGTAAATAATATGTAAAGTGGGCGTATAATAATAAAATAAACAATGTGTTGCTTTGTAATTAAAGAAACGACAATAAAAGTTTATTCTTAATTAATCTTTATAATAATTTTTATATCTATCTATCTATCTATCTGATTCTGACAGTTAATAATATTATCGGAAGTCTTTTGTTTTATTCTGAGCGACGCATGCGGCATCTGGTGGTAGAACTGTTTTATGTAGGTACTATTTGTAAGTACTTAATAAAATGTATAGGTAGGTACCTAGTTATTTTATTACATCTCCCCCCTTGGGGAAGAAAATTCATAATAAAATTTTCACTCGTCCTCCGGATCATCTTCTTGTAGTGAAGGGACTGGTATAAGTTTAGTGATATGATAAAGTTTTTTTTTTCTTTCTTTCTTTTTTCCTTCTTTTTTTTCTTTCTTTTTTTTCTTTCTTGTTTTTTTTTTCTTCCTTTTTTTTCCGTTTTTTTTTTTTCTTTCTTTTTTTTTTTTTTTTTTTTTCTTCTTGACCCTTTTAAAGTAGACACAGTTTTTATTTAATCCATTTGTTTTTTTCTTTTGAATTCCTTCTTTTTTATTCAGATCTCTTAAAGTATCTTCTAATATAACCAAATGTACAACTTTTAATTGTTCATCTGCATTTTCATTCGATTCTAAAACTGGATTCCTGCTTAGACAATCTACTTCTAAATTCTTCTTTCCTGTAGAATATTTTATTTTATCTTTCGTAGAAGTTTTTTCTACTTTATTTTTATTTTCATTTTTCAAGCACTGTTTCTGTGTTATTTGTATGTCTTTATTTTTATTCTGATCTTTTAAATTATCTTCTAATTTAACCAAATTTACAACTTTCAATTGTTCATCTGCATTTTCATTCGATTTTAATACTAGATTCCTGCTTAGACAATCTACTTCTAAATTCTTCTTTCCGGGAGAATATTTTATTTTATCTTTCGTAGAAGTTTTTTCTACTTTATTTTTATTTTCACTTTTCAAGCACTGTTTCTGTGTTATTTGTATGTCTTCATTTTTATTCTGATCTTTTAAAATATCTTCTAATTTAACCAAATTTACAACTTTTAATTGTTCATTTGCATTTTCCTTCGATTCTAATACTGGATTCCTGCTCACACAATCTGCTTCGAAATTCTTCTTTTCTGGAGTATATTTTATTTTATATTTTGTAGAAATTTTGTTCACATGATTTTTATTTTTAATTTTATCACTAGTTCTTAAATTTCCACGTCTTCTTTGATTATCTTCTAATCGTTTTCTTTGATCATCTTCTAATTTTTCTCTCTCACTCCGAACATATTGTAGTAATTGTTTTAATACATCTAATGTTTCATAATCCATTTCCAATTAACAAAATTGTCGTTTTATAACGTTTTTTTTTTTTTTTTTCATTTATGTCCATTGTCCATGTATGGTATGTATTTAAGAAAAGAACAATACAATTAAGAGCATTGTCCATCATTAGTAGCTTTTCATTTATGAATACGATTTGCTTAGATTCCAGCTTTATGGATTATGGCCATTCGTGATATATTATATTATATATATATATATATATATATATATATATATATATATATATATATATATATATATATATATATATATATATATATATATATATATATATATATATATATATATATATATATATATATATATATATATATATATATATATATATATATATATATATATATATATATATATATATATATATATATATATATATATATATATATATATATATATATATATATATATATATATATATATATATATATATATATATATATATATATATATATATATATATATATATATATATATATATATATATATATATATATATATATATATATATATTATATATCAAAAGTATTTTGGCTCAACATACCTAAAGAACTGATCAAAAATTGCTATAATGCACATAAAAACCTAAGTAAGTACTACTCGTATGCATTTAAAAAATATCAAGTGCTGACGAAAATATAAAAATGTATTGAAAATTACTTCCTGTTTCCTTGTTTTCCATATATGTAGATATATTGGTATCGTATTTCAAGTTAGTTGTAATATTCCGTTCTATTTTGAAAATTGCTTACATGCATTGCACGTGCACCGATCATAGTTTGCTTAATAATCTTCTACGTACTGAGCTATAATAATAACCGAAGCATTCAATAAATTCCCAAGCTTTGAGAAAGCTCGGAAGGCAAACA
The DNA here is from genome assembly GCF_059751285.1 of Brachycentrus maculatus. NCBI lineage: Eukaryota > Metazoa > Arthropoda > Insecta > Trichoptera > Brachycentridae > Brachycentrus > Brachycentrus maculatus. The sequence goes on from NW_028280793.1 coordinate 5,263,470, forward strand.
AACTTAGATATCTCACATCATTATATTAAGACTTCGTTTTTAGAACTTGGAAATTTACTATTGAAATACCATCGTATAGTGATTAGCACATTTGGCTATCATGTTAAATGTCCCTGGTTTTTTCACTCTTTAGTTTATGTAATATTATTCTGCACTGATATGAAGCGCAGGACATCGAGGTCATGGGTATCGAACCCACGACCTCCAGCTCTATATACATATTTATAAAGTGCTCTACCAATTTACTTATTATTAAGAATACCTGGAATTTTATTCAATTACAATATTAAAATTATTTTATTATATCAGAACCTTATTTATTCACCCTACGGATGAGATATAAATTTTAATGTTATTTACTTTAAAAAAAGGAATAACCCGCAAAGGACCTACTTTTAGAAGCTTGTCTGCAAGTATGATAGTAAGGATAGGGAAGGTAAATGTGAAAAATACATCACAGACACACATAACAATTGAAAATAAATCTTTCTTGAATTCGTTTTGCGAATGGCGGCAATCGAACCCGCGACGCCAGTTTCGCAGTCGAGCGTCTACCTAACTATGCCACCAAATGAGATTTATAAAAAGGGAAGAGTGATACAAGTTGCGTATCAAGTTGAGACGCCTTTTAAATTGACATCTCCTCTGTAGTGTGAATAATCCATTTAAAAAAATCAACTGGTCATAATAGAAGTAACTAAATGTTATTTCTGACTTTGTCTCCTAAACAAAAATATATGTGGAATAATTCGGAATGAATCTCATTTTTGTTCAAAATAAATAAACTTAGTAAATACTGTACCAACCGCTCAACTGATGGCGACCATAAACGATATAATAAACGCCCATATTTCACGAATGTATCGATAACCTTACCAGTATGCGAAGGGATCTAAGACCATTGCATTTATACAGGTTTCAAGAATTAATGCAATGTGTTCAATAATGGGCAGAATGGTGCACGTTACACAAGTGTATAAAGCGATCGCTTAAACTACAATAGCTAAATGCTAGGTCGTAAGCTCTGGGATGCTCAGACTTCTATCTTCACCTTTCAAAACGTATTTTTTACTTAAAAAATACATCAATAAATGTTATTAATCTTATTTACGTTATCGAGTTGATTCATTAAAAACACAATTGTCTTTTACGTTTTTTCTTCCAGTAGACACAATCCTTGAGCCATGTCCATAAGGCATGACGTAACTAGAACTGAGAAATTGAAATAATAATACCAACTGTACGGAAAGTCATCTGTGGATATTATTCTTCCTGTCTGGAGATGTGTCCGGGTTTGTGAAAGCTCCGTTCAGTGTTCCACAGATGGTGGGAATTTTTTAATGGATTATATCCAATAATTCTCTCCTCTATTCGAGTTCACGGAATATGCACATAAGTGATGTAACGTTCAAATTAATTTCTTCAGATAACTATTTTACATTGTTATTTTTTTTTGATTTTCAAATTTATTTATTGATTTGGCATTTTATTTGTAGAACTCCGTTTTAATTTATGTTTTTAATGTTAAATCAAACACAGATTTTTTGAGTCTACTAAGTTGTATTTTATTGTCAACAAATGTTCGTTTGAAAATACCATAATTGTCACAATATTGTTTTTTTTTAACAATAAAATACAGCTAAGTAAACTTTTAATGCATAGGTTTTCAAAGGTTGATTTCTAATTTATTATGTTTTAGTTTTCTCATGATTTTTTACTAAATAAAAGTACATATTTATTGGTTATTTTTTATTTCTACTGCAGGTGATTTCGTATTTTATATAAATTTCTGTTTGTTTATTTTTTAAGGAATATCCCGCCTCTACTTTTAAAGGCTTGTCTGCAGCTAGGATAGTAAGAATGAAGAAGGAAAATTTAAAAATATATATCACAGCCATACCAATAACAAATTAATCATTTTTGAATTTATTTGGCAATTGGAGGGAATCGAGCCCGCGATGCCAGTTTCGCAGTCGAGCGTCATAATCTTCTGAATTTATTTACAGATTGCCTAATAATTTTGATTTGTATTTGTCAATGTTGCATTCAAATACTTGTGTGTTTTTTAATGTGTGCTCTTTTTTATTTATTTTTCATTTTACGCCTAACAGGTTGCAGCTTGTAAAAAATAAAACAATTACTTATTTTTATTTTTTTTATTTTTTTTTATTTTAGGTATCTTTATGACGATTGTAAAATGAGTTTTATTTCAAGTGTATTTTAAACAGTAGTTACATATATGCATTTTTAATTTACAGGAATAATACTGCTGCATGAAGTTATTCAATTTTTACGTTTCGGTCGTAAATTGCCAAGATACGAGTATTATACACCTCGACATTTGATAGACTTTTCCGATAAAACATACAAGAAAGTCACAAATAAGGTAATTTTTCTTAATTCTCTATGGATAAATCAGACGCTTTTGACAAAGTGCCTTCGTGATTTTAAAATTGTCAGCATTGTGTATCCTGGCTTTGTGTGCAGAAGCGCGTTCCTAACTCTATCAGAGACGGTCTCCGGTTTAAAAATCAATTATGGTGAACAAAATACTACACGCTACAATCCAACAGAGCCATCGGAAATATATACAGTATGGACCAGATGTACTGGTCATCGAAAATAATGCCAAGATTTAAAAAAAATATACAGCACCGAAACCCTTTATATTTTTAAAACCCTTATCCGCACCCGAATAGTGCACTGCACTGCATCATATAAACACAGTGTTATCTTGATCGTTAACATATGAAGGAAAGGTGATCAGCCCTCCGCTTCAGGTACCAGTCCAAGGTAATATTGAATAAATATTAGAGTGAAAAACCTTCTTCTTCTTCTTATTATTATACGCCTTGCGGCCTGTTTTCAAGAGGGATTAGCCTCCTGCGTGTCGATTTCCAGCTATCGACCCATCACTTTGGTGGTCTGCCCGGGAGTCGTCTACCATGGGGTTGGCAGTATAGTGCGATAGGGGGAGTCTGGATGGTTCCATTCTCCTCACATGCGCATACCATTGTGAAAAATGAAAAATCACTTATATTTATTTGATCACCCCGTGGGAATCGAGCCCGAGACCTTCAGAACAGTCTCCGAGCGTGCTGACCATTACACTACGGAGGCGGACAACCCTTTATATAAAACGAGTAATTCTGTCACTGAACGCCAGCTGGTAAACTTTAATTTTGTTTAAAGGATGGCGCGATCTTGATATGTGCAAGCGAAATACGCGGTGCATTTAAGGCACGCCTCCCAACGGCTGGATTGGTAGAGGAGTCCCCATTGCCTGGCCTCTGGGTGTACTTTAAAAACATTGTTTACTCAGCAAAGATTCGGGATTTGGATCATCGCGGAAAGGAATTTCTGCCGCTGTATTGACAGTTACTGCTGAAATGATTGCACTGCGTGGCAAGTAAAAGACTACAGACTAGACATCTGTAGAATGACGAACGGTGCACAAATTGATTTTTTTAACAATTTAAGATTATAACTATTGAATTACCTTTAATAGTTTTTTATAACAGTTACTTTAAATGTCGGCATTATTTTTCGAGGACCCTGTATATTCGTTTTTATAAAATGCATTTATATGCGGTCCAAACGTTGTCCCAATACGAATTTTGGTGATAGGGTTTTCGCCGTTGCTCGAACAACTGACCCCCGAATCTGAGATCTATCTAGAATTCTTAACTCTGAATAGATCTCAGTTCTTTAATTTTTCGATCTAAATTCAAGGCCCACATTTTCAATATCTCTTACAGATCTCTTATCTATTGTTACCAGATTAAATCTAATTTTCACCTTTACTTTTATCCGTAGACATTCAATGCATGTAATAACTGTCTACACATAAGTATCTAAGCACCCTTGAGGTGATTTAAAAAAATGTCTCCTGGTTGATGGATTTTAAAATCTGTACCGTCTGACCTAGGTAGATATAATTTATTCATGCCTTCATCAAACAAAGGACATTTTTATTGCATTTAGAAAAAAAATAAGAGCAAACGAACTGAGATTCTACTGTTTTTTAACTGTCAGAATGATGAAGTATAAAAAATAAGATGAAAATGATGAAAAATACTTTCAGGAAAAGGTAAGTGAGAAACGTGTGCTTTATGTGATTTTCTTTTCCATTTAACCAGACTGAGCCACAGCAACGCGTGGTTGGGTACAGCTAGTAATAATATATAAAAGCTCACCAATCAGACCCCGTCTAGCTGCGGAAATAAGAAAATAAGAGAAAACGCGGGTTCACAGTAAACCGACATAATAAAGGCAAAACCATATTTAAAATTGAAATAAAAATAAGGCTTCACGTTTCTCTCCTACGGAAAGCGAGGATCTGGGTCCAAGTACCTTCCGAGGAGAGCGTAATTTAAAATAAAATATGACCGACTCTTCCGTCATATTTTCGGTACTCTGCCGGTCACGCGGACAGCATTATCTCGGGGTGTGTTTGAAATTGTTGCTTTTTGTGAAGAATCACGCGAATCTTTCTATGAATAAACTATGCGCGAGGCGTTATTTTTCACTTTTCACGCGAAAAACTCGCTCAAGGCCCCGAAAAGTGGCCATTCGTATGAACATTTCTCGGCTCAAGGCCCCGAAAAGTGGCCATTTGAATGAACATTTCACGAATGCTGTACATAACATAGCGAGGTTAAGACGCGGGTTTATACTGCAGTTTGCAAGTAGGGTCTCTGAAGGTAACAAAGCACCCATGTCCTCCCTAAGAGATGTCTTGTAGCCAAGGCAATGTTTCACAATTGCGTGTACATCAAACTTACCTCGTGTCAGTCTCATTTTAACGGCAACATCCGTAAAATACATACATTTACTCAACCATACACTAAAAGTGTTTTTATGTTTAAAAAAAAGACACACTGCGTGACCGAACAGACGTGTATGTTTGACTTCGAGGTACATAATTTAAAAATTTATGGTAAACTTTTTTTTTGTCTAAGATATTTTACTTAATTAATGTTTTTTTTCCGAATGAATAATTTTGACGCGGATTTTAAAAATTATTGAAAGTATGGGGTGTCTTAAAAATCATAGCATTCGCTTAATTTTTATTTGTACACCTGCAATCTCTATGACAGATTTTTTCACATTGAATTTTTTTTCAAACGTAATTTTTTATTAAATTAACTTTATGAATCAAATACTCATCATGTTGAATACATTTTGTTGATATTTTATGAATGAAATCTAAAAAATACTTTTTTAAACAAGTACTATAAAAAAACATTTTAAGTTCTGAAATATATTTTTCTTATCATATTTTAATATCTAAGAAATTTTTCTTAGATATTAAAATATTATTAATATCATTGCAGATATTTGACGCTTTGAAATTGTCCTAATGCTTCAAGTAAAACGCGTAAAAAATATTTATAAAACAAACAAATATACTCGTACAAACAAAATTATTGTATTTTTGGAGAAAAGTTTAGCAAAAGGGAGTTTTAAAAAACAAGTTACAATCTTACACAATTTCCAAGAATTCTGGAAATGTTCTAAAGAATAATTTATATTAAGGATTCCGACATTACATCAAAAACTACCCTTAGAACCTTTGTTATTCTAGAAGAAAAAACTTCTGTAGGCGCATATAAAATATTGTATTAATGTCAGAAGTTTGAGAGAATGTTACAAAATATGTAGCAAGGTCGAAGGTATGTTTGAGACAAGGATCCGTGTCCAGCCTCCTAGGGTCCACGATCGAAACATGTCCAAGATTTTCCTAGAAACTAATACCTTTCTCATCAACAATATCATGACAACATAAGCCCTTCCTAACGTACCGTAGACTGTAAGCTGCTTCCATTATAAAGTTTTCTTCGCTCGCCTGGAGCGGTTACCAGATTCAATAATTCCTAGATTCCTAGACTTAACAAGATGTATGTATACACATACATAAACAAGAACAACTTATAAAATAAAACAGCTTGTATTATTTATTGATTCGGCATCAACTTTGTGTAATGACATGCTTATTATTTAAAAAATTTAACACTTCTTTAATACCACTTATTGATATTTTTATAAATCTAATTTTTTTTAAAGGAATAACTCGAAAAGCCTCTATTAATCGTGCACGTTTAACCTCGGCTCGTAACGCATGTCTGTATTGAAAACTATCGTGCATGTTGGTCTTCGGGTCGACCAAAAATCGCCTGTGTTAGACATTTTGTGTAGTTTTGAGTGTGTAAATGGTGCTATGGTGGTGAAGGGTAGTATTGTTTGCATGCTGTGTTAGTGATTGTCCTGACGAAGAGACGGGTACGTCTCGAAACCGGTAGACGTAAAAATCTCGGTGATTGGTTATGTACTAATTTTATTAACATTTTAGTTAAAAAATTATTTTGTAAAAATGACTAACCACAAAGTAAATGCTTTAAATATGAATAATATTGAAAATAGTTGCATCGTTGGTTAAAATTGATATTTGTTTCAACAAAAATACCTCTTTTAATTTCATATAATATTATAAAATTCTAATAAAATTTCTGGAAGTTTACAAAAATTTAATTCCATAATTTCCTGTTATGAAAATTACTCAATTTAGGTAACATGTACTTATATTTTTATCAACACTCATATCCCCGGTAATAATATACATTTATATAGAAACGTATGCTTTCTTTCATAAACACCATCAGTTCACTGAATCGTGTGTTCGAAAATTTCATAAAAAATTACTGAAAGAAAGCACCGTGTCTCCACGGCGGATGTTATGGGTGTTCATTAGTTCAGGGAAGTAGCGCAACTCCCTTACAATGGCCGTTGTTTTACAGCACAATTCGCTACGCATGACGACGGAATATAATTGTGAGGGGAGGGGAATGAAAACGTAGGGTACCTTTCACCCTATCCACCCCTGACTACAGTGTGAAATATCAAAATCAGACAAACAGAGAAAATTAGCCCAAGCGATTCTCAAACAAAATGTATTGATTTAATATGAAACCAAAGAATTTTGTCATAATATCTACAATATTCTACGGTAATTTGAATTCTGAACTGGATTCCTTACGTATCGTACTCGACCTATTGTCAGATAAGTTCACCTCATATCTATTCTGGGTTATGAGCTTTTAACCTCACAAAATGATTATAGTCAGTGCTCATTTATTTGTCCTTTGATCCATTCAGTAAGAATTTAAAACGAAATATTTTGTAAATTGTGAAGAGATGTAAATATTTACATTTATTATGTTAATTTAGTGTAAAAAATATTTCGCATTAAATGTGATGTAAATAAAAAAAAATAAAAAAAGAAGCATAATAACTAGCCAGAAACCAGAAAAAAACAAACAAATAATGTATAATTAATATTATGCTTTTTTAAGTATTTCTTGCAAAAATATTATGTACATATATTTAAATTATTGAAATTATTTAATAAAAATACAAGAAAAAAATATATTTACATTCCTTCAAGGCCATATTAATATCTCAACATATGTAAAAAAAAAAAGATTTTGAATTGAACTGCAAATGTGAAAGTCTGGGTATTTACATGATTTTCAACCTGTCAATATCTAGTGATCATAGTATATAGTTCTAGGTGATTAGTGTCTGTAATATTCACCATTCTTTACATAATTGTCAACCGCTACTCAAATTTCAAAAATTTGTTTATGTGCTTCATATTACAACGCATTTTTTTTGTAAAAACTACAAAGGCGAGATCTATGGTTAAACCAAGTAAGTAATCAGAAACCTTTTTAATGCATGTGGACTTTTTCCTGAATTATTTCACATACAATGAAACGACTTAAGCACATTTACTTAATTTTATAATTCTTATTTAGAGCAGTTACCATAGTAAAAACATTTAAATAATTGCTTACGAATGGATTCACTCCATTCGGGAGCTATTTTTGTAAAGGTTTTATAGATATCTTAGCATAAAAATAAGTTTTTATTATGTTTTCCACTAAACACAACTTTTATAAGTAATAATATAAAGAAATGATTATCTAGTAATATCTTCTTTTGATTTATGTATGTACGTGAAAAGTTTTTACTTATTACGCTTCTTAATTAATGGATTCATTTTTTCTTCTTCGATTCATTAGCATTATTAGTCTGGATAATATTATATTTAAACAAGGATCCTTGTTTTTGTAAAATAGAATAATAAAATAGAAAATCAATAAACTTATTACTTTCCAAAATTTTCTTTTTCACTTTACATAATTTAAGTAGCAAAGCAAGCACTCTGATAAAAGTCCCTGTAATGTAGACCAAAACATCGAAACGAGGAAATAATAAGCAAAAGCGAGTTTTAAAAAATAAAAAGACATAATATTTCCAAATAGTAATTGGAATTACTCTTTTTAGAACAGTGTTTTGTTAGGTATAAAAAAAATCAAATAAAAATTTATAAAAATAAAATACAATAACAGCATGTAATTCAAAAACGACGTTAAAATAACAATTGAAGTTTAGTTATGTTAGATTAAAAAACAATAAAAGACAGGTTTAGAATCAAATTTGAAAGTAAATAAGATAAATTTGTATGAAAAAACAGGCATAAAAACGTAAGTAAGAAGCAAATGATAAAAAGTAAAGAAATAAGATACAATAAATATTTATGTATTTTTTGTTCATTTGCAAATTTTTTGTAATGAGAGTAGTTACCACGTCAATATACATCCTACTATTGAATCAAAAAGTATTATCATTTTTAAATATATAATTGTGTTTATATGGACGAATATAATACATATATATAAGTTTACATTTATAGAGATAATAGTTACTTTTATCGAGGAAATTAAACATCATTCGTGCATAAATCAAATTTAGAGGGAAAATTATTACGGCAATATGAATTTTTTACATTACTTTAAAAAAGAGAATAAGAATGATAAACGAGTATATTATTAAAGTAAAACATCGTTATACGTATGCCAAAATTATATTGTTAATATTATTTTTTGACATCTCATCAAAGATGAAGAAGAATATGGAAGTCTGGGCATTTACGGGGCTGACGACCGTCATAGGCTGGTTTAAGTGA